>NW_007425091.1:0-502 GCF_000475195.1 Diaphorina citri
GAAAAGGACCACATAGGCGATTCCCCTTTTGTGGGCTTTTTGTGCATGATTTCGTCCTTTTTAGTCCAGGCGCAAGTACATCTTCTTTCGTGGCTGAGATGCCTTCAAACGGGAGAGCTGTACAAGTCTCACGTGTCTGGGAGCGACAGATATGAATGGTGTACCGGACACGGAAAGTAAGTAGTAGTGCAGGCGTACCAAATTTAAGTACCGCGTCGATATTTGCTCCTCACGGGTGGTGGGGTCTGACGTACGGAATCCTTCCAGTCCTGTTCCAGTTTTACGTAAGCGCCACCTGGTGAGAGAAAAACGAACTAGAAATATAATATCTTGTAGTGGTTCTTTCTCCGAACGACTGGCTTCCTCCTATCCTATCATCCTTCTTTCTTAGTCTCTGGTCCCTGGAATCATAATCACTGGTCCTTGTTTATACTGCCAGAATGAGATTGAAAGGTCCCTTTACTCCCGCAGTCTTGTGAAAAGTCCGTGACTATACTCACCT
>NW_007425092.1:0-502 GCF_000475195.1 Diaphorina citri
TTAATTTCGCTCTTCATTGTATTACTTTCTATTTTTGCCTGTGAGGCTCCACTTTTATACTTTTTATCTCTCTCTCTTCCTCTTCTTAGTCTCTCTCTCTCTCTCTCTCTCTCTCTCTCTCTGTCTCTTCCTCTCTTTTTTTATTTTCTCTCCCCTTCTTTTTATCTCTCTGTTCTTCTCTCTCTCCCTCTTTCTCCCACCTTCTCTTCAATTCTATCGTTCTGTCCTTTTTTTTCTTCAATTCCCTTCTTTTATCTCTTTTTTCTCTCCTTCTGTCTGTATCTCCCTGCCTCCTTCCCTCTCTCAATTTAGGTCCCTCGCTATCCCTTTCTCTCCCTCTCTCTATCCCTTTCTCATTTTTTACTTTCCTTATTTCATATTCTTCTGTTCACTGCTACATTTGTTCTCCCCCCCTCTCTCTCTCTCTCTCTCTGTCTGTCTGTCTGTCTGTCTGTCTGTCTCTCTCTCTCTCTCTCTCTCTCTCTCTCTCTCTCTCTCTCTC
>NW_007425093.1:0-502 GCF_000475195.1 Diaphorina citri
TTTTTCTTCTATTTTTTATATTATTATTTATTTGTTTGCCTTATCTTGTTTTGTGATACCAAATGAGACTAAACAAACAAAAAGACAGATAAACTCACAGTCCAAGTCATAGGCTTAAAACTTACTTTCCCTCGTTTGTACAATAACATTATAATTCACTACTTTCTTGTTATTTAATACCTACCTACCTACTTTCTTTTTTCTTTGTCGTCTCTATTAAATTTATGAAATACAAAAGCAAAAAGGAGGTACTTCACGTACCTTTTGACACAAAAAAGAAAAGAAAAGTGTAAGAAGAGGGAAGAGGTTAAGAGACGCAAAAAGGAGGTACTTCACGTAGCTTTTGACACAAAAAAGAAAAGAAAAGTGTAAGAAGAGGGAAGAGGAGAAAGAGGTTAAGAGACCTACGAGGGAAATAGTTAGTTAGAGAGAGGAAAATTAAGATAAGGAGGGGAAGGAAAGAGAGCGAGAGAGAAAGAAATAAATAGAGAGCTCTGAGGGA
>NW_007425094.1:0-502 GCF_000475195.1 Diaphorina citri
TTTTAGTCCTACCTTACATTACTACTTCTTAATAGCCTTAGTCCAACCTTAACCTTAGACTTGGAGTCCCAAGTACAGCAGTAATGGATCATTATGTAGAAATTAATGGATCATTATGTAGAAATTAGGATGATACCTATGTATGTAGCTACTATGTACCTATCCGAATTTTTCTTCGGTTATCAACTCCCCAGGTCTAAGAGAATACGAGCAAGAATCACTCTTCAACTCGTATAGATAGTTGGTACACAGAGTTTAGGACCTATCAATAGGACCTATGGTTTTTTGAACAGATAAGACCATGTGTGAGAAGTTCAATTAGGATTCGTTCAATTAGGAGTCATTGACTGAGTAGTCCACTGAAAAGAATAGCTGTAACTCATCATAACTCACTCACTTTACACAACTCTTCCTATAAGTGGTTGTGGTAAGTGTCCATCTAGGACTCTAGGTACTCAAACATTGAAAATTCTTGGGCCTCTTCCTTATTCCACCGAAACAT
>NW_007425095.1:0-502 GCF_000475195.1 Diaphorina citri
GTTTTAGTTTTTTATGCCCTTCGTTTTAAAGATCAGGAGATTTTGTTTATGGAGGAACGGTAATTGGACGAAAAAAAAAGAGTGGAAAAGGTCAAGCCGGACACTTGGTTTAAACCATGTGGTTTAAATGTCACCGGGCTATGAAATATCTTCAAACAGCACACAACGCGCCTTATAAATAGCGAAATAAGCGCGATAATGTAGACATAAATATAGCACGCAAATGAGTATACCATAAATTTAGACATGGATAAATATAGCACAGAGGCATAAATAGATCGAATACATACATAAATAGTGCTGCACAGAGGTGTTATAATTCGAGTCGTGTGCTAGAAATTTAATTGAAACCACCACCGCCTTTCTAATTGTTGGATCAACAGTATTGGTTAGGGTTTTGGTTATAGTGTTGGTATTGGGTATAGGTTTATGGACAGTAGCTTGATCCGATTATAAATTACGGTTCCAAGTCATGGCCAGATTAGGAAATAATCGATTTACT
>NW_007425096.1:0-502 GCF_000475195.1 Diaphorina citri
GGACACCCCTGTTTATATTGTACCTTGCCCCAGGACACCCCTGTTTATATTGTACCTTGCCCCAGGACACCCCTGTTTCATGAATCCAGGACGAAATGATTTCCATGTGAAGCAGGCAATGAAACTCTATTTTCATTTTTATTATTAGGAGGATTCATTTACTGAAATGAATTTCATGGCATGACATTACTATCTTGTGTCATGTGATGGATGTGCTATACGTAAAGTGTCTACTAGGCCTACTCTAACGCTGTTACATATTTCACATTCACATTTGCATGCGCTTCATGTATTTTGCATACTTGAAAAATAATTATGTTGCCAGGCTCTTGTCTGCATTTCATTAAAATTATTTTAATTTTTATATTTTAAATTTCAGCACATATTCTACATTTTCTCTGACTTGTGTATTCGTGTCATGTAGGATATTCAGTTCTCCTAGTGGTCTAGCAACTCGGAGACCCGCGTTTAGATCTCGTGTCATTTGTCTTCCAAGTTATAC
>NW_007425097.1:0-502 GCF_000475195.1 Diaphorina citri
CAGGAAGATGTACCAGTAATGGACCCTGATGGCTTTTGGACATTGAAAGTGACCTACTCAACACCTACACATTCCCTTGAAAAACTCTCTACCTACTCCAGAACTTGGTCGTAAATTAACTCCAGACCTTAATCGTACATTGTGTTCCTTTAACTTTATCGTAAGGAGAGAGTGGGAACAGGGAAGTACGAAGTATTAAAGGAAGGAGGGCGTATTACCTCTGAAATCTAATTGACACAAACCAGATTCCTCTACCTAGATAGAAAATAAGGACAGTAACTAAAAGCTTGTTTCCGAATGGAGGGAGACACCCACGTCACTAAAAATCTTACCAGTTATACAGAGACTGTCAGTGACAAACCCCTTTAAGGAAGAAGAAGAAGAAGAAGAAGAAGAAGAAGAAGAAAAAAAAAAACTGTCCTACATAGAGGACTGTCATTTGTCATTGAAACAACTGTTGTCTACGTCAACAGGTCTCACACACTTTAAGAAAGACATTAAA
>NW_007425098.1:0-502 GCF_000475195.1 Diaphorina citri
ATTTCACGTCAAAATGCGCAGAAACGCTTGCGCACAAACAAACGAAGCGGGAGTCTTGAATTATGACGTCATCACCTATACGGGAGCGTATGCCGTGACGTCAAACTTCACGATTTACCGGTATTTTTTTAATTGATTTATCTCGGGATCTATGAAGTCGTAGAAGAAAAAGAAAAATTCAGTTCTTCCTTATTTTTCCTGCTCTATGACTTTGAAACATCACCCAAGTAAGCGCAACTGATCTATTGTGTTATGCTGTGTCCACACATAGTCGACGCCTCGATCGACATCAACGAAACCGTACATTGCCTCGACAACATACATACAATATGTAGATTCACCTCTTCACCTCGTCGATCGACAGTGTCGACTAAATGTGGACACAAAGCCAGCCTAGTTAGCTTAGTTGGTAGCGCGTCTGCCTTGTAAGCGCTAGGTTCGATTCCCGCCCGGGGCGGATTTTATCCTGATGGAATAATGTTCGTTCTCGGAACGGCTGGCT
>NW_007425099.1:0-502 GCF_000475195.1 Diaphorina citri
ACCTTTGAACCTTTGTTATCTTAAATGCTATTACATCAATGTCATCAGTACATCAACTATTCTGTGAAGTCTAGAAATGCAAAACCAAAACCCTGATGACACGAATCCCCCACTACCTCAATTGTGACCCTTTTTTCACTCACTTTTTTTCTAAATTTCAATATAGTATATATGGATTATAAATATGCAATTTTTTCTTCTTTTTCAAATTGAATGGATGGAAAGCTTCACTGTTGCACACATCATGACAACCACTTTTTTTCCAAATGGACATTGGTCACTCGTTCTGGGTAAATGCCACAGTTCACATTATTCATTGTACTTGAGAATAACTTCATTGTCCGAGTAAAATTTTAGTAGTGAACCATAAAGTTGTGTCCACACATAGTGGACAGCTGACGATTGATGTCGACTGAATCCGTACACACTGCCTTGACAACATAGATTCACCTCGTCGATCGAAGGCCGTCGACAGATTAACCGGTGTTATTATTTTTTAAAC
>NW_007425100.1:0-502 GCF_000475195.1 Diaphorina citri
GAGAGTTTTCCGTCTCATGGTGATGTTGAACGTAATGTCCAGGTAGGGCTCATCACAGCACGTGTAGAACTTTTCATTCCTGCGAAATACAAATGAGATCTTTCGTCAGTTGACTCAATGACGTCGACATAATTTTTTTCTCTATTTTTGTAAAAGAAATTATCAAGATCATCTCAAAATGCTTTAAAAACCCTTAGATTTTAAATTTTATTGAAATCGGACCAGCAGGGGTTGAGATATGGGCTGTTACGTAATACGTATACGTAACTCTAGGCACTGAGAGTACAATATTGTAAGGATCACAGTAGTGTCTTTTACTTTGTAAGGGATAGCGGGAAAGTTCTTTATAAACGGTCATGACATCAATTAATCAAGGATTTAAGGTCACAATATCTCAGAGACAGATGGTTCAGAATTTCAGATGAACTAACCTCACAGCAGGCACCTCCAGAATGTCCCACTCCACGGATGTGTAGAAGGCGGTCAGATCCACTCCAATATC
>NW_007425101.1:0-502 GCF_000475195.1 Diaphorina citri
TATAATGACGGACTCGCGGGCATATCTTCCGAGCTTTAAATCGTCTCTCACGATTTCTGTGATTTGATTAGTAGCGTGATTTGATACCTGATGTTTGAAGACGCGTTTAACTCCTGAAGATTTTTATAGAAGAGGAACCTATTTTTTAAGCCCTTATTCCTTATTGGGTAAAATGTCTTCTTCTTTTTTTTCAAGACTTTTGATAGAGTCAACTGTAACTGCTAAGGTCTTACTGTCCCGAAGAAGAGAGAAGGAAGGCAGGATAGGAGACAGCCAACCGTTCTGGGAACGAAGCTCATCTGTTTAGGATAAAATCCGCCCCAGGCGAGAATCGAACACACGCCCTAGCGCTTGCAAGGCAGATGCTCATCGAAAACTTCAATTTTAAAGCTGTTTAAATAAATTTAATGAAGGCGCCAATTCCCTCTTTCTCTATCTCAAACGCCTCAACCTCTACCACATGATCTAGTTAACCGGAAAGCGGCGCGAACGACCTTACCAA
>NW_007425102.1:0-502 GCF_000475195.1 Diaphorina citri
ATTGACATTTGCAGAATGACGGATGTGGACTTAGGGGAGAATGGAGCTCAAGTTATAATCAGTACCGTCGTTATGAGGTCCCCTGGAGCTAGTTCATCTTCAAACTTCAGTCGTCATCGTTTTCTTCTTCTGCTGCTGCTTATTAGATGCTGTCTCTTTTATCATAGTTTTACAAACTTTTCAAAGATCCACGTGCTTGATATTTTAAACTCTTGTACCAAATTGCATCAAAATCGGACCAGGCAATCGCGATTTATATAGACGAACAAACATTCAAACATTTTCTAGGAAATTACTTACTCTATCAGCAGTAAAACTCATAAGGATTAGGACTTCAGACCTAGATTTATATAGACGGACAAACATTCAAACATTTTCTAGGAAATTACTTACTCTATCAGCAGTAAAACTCATAAGGATTAGGACTTCAGACCTAATCTACCTGTTTTGACTGTTGGGGAGATTATTATTGACCGAACGATAGTGCGACACAACCAATAGT
>NW_007425103.1:0-502 GCF_000475195.1 Diaphorina citri
CCCTCCTTCCCTCTATTTTTCTTTCACCATATTGCTATCTATCTCTCCCTATCCTTCCTTCCATCTCTCTCTCTCTCTAACTCACATTCTCTTTCTCTTTCGCCATATTGCTCTCTCTCTCTCTCTCTCTCTCTCTCTCTCTCTCTCTTACTCTCTCTTGTTCATATTTTCTTGCACAAAGTGTTTTTTGCCATTAGCTTCTCGCTAACGGTGTGTCAGGTGTAAAGAAATAAAATACTGACACGAAAGTATGTATGTTATTATACCTTATAGGACCTGGACTAGTATGTTTCTACTAGCTGAATTCCGTCGCTTCGCTCCGGAATCCCGCTAGTTCATCCCGAGGCATTGCCAAACTTGTAGAAAAGGCATGGCCGAACTTGTAGAAAATAATAAAAAATACGGTCGCGCTGCGGGCTCCCTGTTAGCTGCATAGTTATCAAACTAAAAACACAAACGAAACTCAAAATGTTGGTCGAGAGCGGAACATTTCTCTCCCGCA
>NW_007425104.1:0-502 GCF_000475195.1 Diaphorina citri
GTAACAACAATATGGATTTATTCAAACATGAACTCGAGGAATTTACCAAACCACCCGAGGATACTTCACAAGGTAATTAATTTGTAATGAAGTGTTCATGATACGTACCTAAGTTTCTTCTAACCATACCATACTCCTACATTTTTACAGACCGAATTCAGCTATATCGTGATTTATGTACTCCTTCTTTGCTTCTGAATTGTTAGGTCTGATGTATTTCATTTTAGCGATTCTTTCTACATTTTGTACTTTTGTCTAAAACTGTGGTAATTATGTAGAAGTCACGTCCGTGGAAAAGAAAAGCTCCTTTTTGTATTCAACCTAACCCTATAGGTAATAACACTAATAACACAAATCACTGCTCTAATTGTGAAAACTCCGTCTTGCGTTTAACCTAACCCTATAGTAACGCTGGTCACTCCTTATTTGTGCCAGTTCCTTTGGTAGCAATATTCCATAGGATTTTGGTTTTATTTCAGATTGGAGCAGTGCTAAAAAGGAA
>NW_007425105.1:0-502 GCF_000475195.1 Diaphorina citri
CTTTTTCGAGACACTATCTAATAGGCAACTAGGAAATAAAAGAGGTCTCTTTTTTCATAATACTGTGGGGCCTGTTCAATGAATTTTGCACATGACTTCATCTATTTTGGGCCCCGTTTACAAAATACGTGTGAGTTGTTCAGTTTTCGCTTTTTCGAGACAATTTCTAGGTAATAGGCAACTAGGAAATAAAAGAGGTCTCTTTTTTCATAATACTGTGGGGCCTGTTCACTGAATTTTGCACATGACTTCATCTATTTTGGGCCCCGTTCACAAAATACGTTTAAATTGTCGAGTTTTCGCTTTTTCAAGACAATTTCTAATAGGCAACTAGGAAATAAAAGAGGTCTCTTTTATTCATAATACTGTGGGGTTTGTTCACTAAATTTTGCATATGACTTCATCTATTTTGGGCCCCGTTCACAAAATACGTGTAAATTGTCCAGTTTTCGACAATTTCTAATTTTGAAGACAATTTCTAATGGGCATGTAAGTTTATAGT
>NW_007425106.1:0-502 GCF_000475195.1 Diaphorina citri
ACAATATCCTCAAAAATAGTACGAATGGCTCTTACCTACTCTCTTTACAGGATCACTGGACGTTTGTTCATTAACAAATTATCATGGAATTCCATGTGTTAAAAAAAATACTAGATACCTCCTACAGGAAGGGGGAAGGTGAATTTTTATCATGCATTCCCCATTCCCATGATGGCCGTGTTATTTCCCTACTAGATACCTCCTACAGGAAGGGGGAAGGTGAATTTTTATCATGCATTCCCCATTCCCATGATGGCCGTGTTATTTCCCGTTCAATTGCAACATGAATGCGATGGATGAGAACGTTGGAATTCGAAATGATCGCGATCTGAGTTCACGCCGTACCTCTGTAGAATAGAACATATCTTGTCTATCCTGCTGGGATAGGACTGAAAAGTCCCTTTTCCTGGGGGGGCGGCGGTACTGTTTCCTATCCTAATTCCTTTCCTACTATTTCCTTTTATATCGTCGATTTTAGGAAAAGCCAAGGATTTTCAAGAAG
>NW_007425107.1:0-502 GCF_000475195.1 Diaphorina citri
GAGAGAGAGAGCGAGAGAGAGAGAGAGAGAGGGAGAGAGGTAGAGAGATTATCACAAAATACTCGACAGACTTTTTTTTCGTAAAGGTTAAACAGCAGGTCAAAAAAGTTCAAAATTTTGCCCCAAGCTATGCATTATAAAATAATAGAAGGGTATTACCTACGTTATGTACCTTGTGAAATCCTGATTATAATACAAAAACATTAACAGTATATATTTTATAACTCTCTCGAAAAGTTATTTCATTAATCAACATGGTTTCCATTTCATGTTTTTACTTTCCATTTAATCAATTAAGTATCGTCTCTCTGCATAAAAAAAGCGCAATAATTTTTCAATTTATTTTCCATCTATCTTTAAAGATGACCTGGGCCTTGTAAGAAAAGCGTGCCTGCCTTGTAACTCTTGTAGATTGTAAGCGCTTAGGGCACGGGTTCGATTCCCATCTGAGGCGAATGTCTAAACAGATAAGGTTCGTTCTCAGAACGGCTGGCTTTCTCCT
>NW_007425108.1:0-502 GCF_000475195.1 Diaphorina citri
TTATCCGTGAACTTTGGACTTTAGATTGAAAATGAAAATCTCTGGAGACGTTTTGTTAAAGTTAGTAGGACAGGGGGGTGCATGTATGTTTTTGTTAAGTAAAAACCTCGCAGGCATTTCATTGCTTTTTCCACGCCCTCTCTGTCTCTCTCACTTCTAATTCTTATGAATTGCCAAGGTTTTTTTTGTGGTCCACCATCCTCTCATTCCCTCCTTCTCCTTTCTCTTTCTCTCTCTTTTCCATTTAATAAAGTTGTTCATCTTATTATTTACTCTCTCTCTCGTAATGGTTCTTTTTTTTTTCTGCCACATACTGGGTTAGTCAGGCATATTAAGAGCATATTTGTGAATGATTCATTTTGGGGAACCCAAATTTAGGGGAAATAACTGAAAAAAAAAAGTGTCTAGGGTATCTGTACTTACTACTTACCTACTCTCGGTTAGAGGAGGTCCACGACAGCAAATTTTCTTCAATTATATCAAGGCCACATTAAGGGGGGCG
>NW_007425109.1:0-502 GCF_000475195.1 Diaphorina citri
CATGAAGTTAAATTAATAGAATTAAAAGAATCCGAAAAAACTTTAATAAAACCTCTATAAGTTTGCATAGAATTATTTAAAGAAATACTTTTTGCATTAACAATTGATTTACAATTATTACCAAAATAATACATTTTTGTTCCTGTATCAATCTGTTGATAATTAATACTTATACTTATAGAATAAAACTCACTATTACTAAAATCTCCTTTTAAAATAGTGGAAGGGTATTTCCAAGTAATTGAAGATCCTGTCTCTATTTGAATCCAGATAATATTAGATCTAGAACCATAACAAAAACCTCTTTTTGTTACAAAATTGTAAATACCATTATTACTTAATTTATTACCAGAATACCAATTTTGAACTGTTGAATATTTTATTAATGAATTTTTTTTAGCAATTAATTCAACTATTGCAGTGTGCAATTGATTTTTTTTTTTAATGGATGCTGTACATCCTTCCAAGTAAGATAAAGATGAATCATTTTCGCATATTATTA
>NW_007425110.1:0-502 GCF_000475195.1 Diaphorina citri
ACGCCCTTCAGTCAAAAATATTCATGTTTATGTGATATGAATTATAGATACGTTGCTATGGGAAGAGAAAGGGAGGGGAAAAAAGATAGTTGAAAAGGGAGGGAGAGAGGAGCAGGGAATCAGAGAGAGAGAGAAGGGAGATAATCACAAAGAGAGAAATGAAGCTGGAGGGAAAGATCGAGCATACAAAGAAGAGGGAGAGCAAGGGAGAGAGAGTAGATGAGGGAGAGAGAGGAGGAATAAACGTACAAATTGGGAGGTAGAGGCGACAAGGGAGTGCGAGAGAGAGGGAGAGAGATAGAAAGAGAGAGAGAAAGATAGAGACCGAGAGAGAGAGAGAGAGAGAGATAGATAGATAGAGAGAGAGATAGAGAGAGACAGAGAGAGAGAGATACATATACGAGGACGTGATGTAATAGGTACATAAAATTTTGTCAGGCGGGAAAAGAAAAAAAATGCATTTAGATAATTAAAAAACAACATGAAGTTTGTTTTTCCGTCA
>NW_007425111.1:0-502 GCF_000475195.1 Diaphorina citri
ACCCATTGAAATAGATTTAACTTTTGGATAAAGCAATCTCATTGGCTAAACTGTTTGAAATCAACCAATCAGCTTGATACATGCAAGCGTTAAACTTAGATCAGTCCCAGACTGTGTTTCCCAGGGTGGATTTCACCCCTATCTTTTCAGCCCCTATAGAAGGCCTGTCAAGCTAACAGCCTGTTAAGTTTCATTTGATTTGTATCTTAGGCTTTTAACTGGGCTCTTAGTGACTAAAAAAGTGACGTACCTATGATGAGTATTATGTCATACGCTGTATCTCGAGATCGGTAAGTAATATCGAAATGGTTCCAAAACAAAAATTGTTTGTTTTTATCCTGTCAGTTCAAAATTTTAATCGGTAGGTATATTGAAAATTTTAAAAAAAATTCCAGTTCATGGGGTTCCATTTGATTTGTATAGGCTTAACAGGACTGTTTTAGGGACTAAAAACTAAGTTGCTGAAATCCGACCCCAGCCATTGCTCAAGGGTTTGGTGACT
>NW_007425112.1:0-502 GCF_000475195.1 Diaphorina citri
CCATGGTCCAGTCAGTGTATTGCTTGTGCTATTAGCCTATGCTTGCTTGTTTACCGCTCGGATATGTAACAACATTATCATCCTAGGCAAAGCTTGCTGTCTGATACATCAACATCAGCAGGTATGGTCAGTCTGGGAGTTATTTGGACAAAGTTGAGCATAAAGGAACCATACATAAGGGTCATTGCCTTATGGATGATTGGGTGCTTCTTTTCTGCTAAATTCCGTCCATTTTGCCCCCAGTTAACTTAGAAACTATAGAACTATACATAGATGCTTGAGACCCTTTCTTTAAGAACTACAATAACAACGGAGGTCTTAACGTTCCGATATCGAAGAGCGAAGGAGGACAGGATAGAAAAAAGCCAGCCGTTCCTAGAACGAACCTTATCTGCTTAAGATAAAGCTTGCCCCAGGCGGAAATCACCAACCAGCTGGCATTTAGATTTTCATGTATTATTTGTGTACTAACTGCTATTCTTGTTTTTCCTTTTGCTTCCCC
>NW_007425113.1:0-502 GCF_000475195.1 Diaphorina citri
ATACCTTCCTATCTACCATTCTCTCTACATAATCTTGGAACTCAACGTGTTTTTAGTAATGAAAGAAAATGTTAGACAGTCAATCAGGCTATATTTTTTGCAAGGATCAAAAGACATACGGCCATGATGACAGAGCCAGTTACCATGTGTACAGTAAATGACATTCATCAAGTTACTGCGTACTGTAAATTGAAGGATTCCATTCATACAAGGTGGCAAAGAAGTAAATCAATCAGGCTATATTTTTTTGCAAGGATCAAAAGACATACGGCCATGATGACAGAGTCATTTACCATGTGTACAGTAAATGACATTCATCAAGTTACTGCGTACTGTAAATTGAAGGATTCCATTCATACAAGGTGGCAAAGAAGTAAAAACTACCTGCTCGTATTAAGCCTACCTTGGCACGTAAATAACTAGGTATACCGACTTGTGAATTTTAATATCCAGTCTAGTTAGCTTGGAAGGTAGTGTGTCTGCCTTATAAGCGCTAGTTCGA
>NW_007425114.1:0-502 GCF_000475195.1 Diaphorina citri
TTCCGACCTTTGTGCCTTTTGGATGGGATGGGGAAAGTGTATGAAAAACTACTGAAAATTCGAATAGAAAAAGAAATAGAAAATAATGGCGGACTATCCCCCCTCCAATATGGCTTCACCAGTGGAAAATCCACAATTGACGCCATAATGGAAGTCAAGAGAATAGCAAAAGAGGCCAAAGAGAAGAACAAACTGTGTGTAATGACCATGGTGGATGTCCGCAATGCCTTTGGATCAGTACCCTGGAAAGGAATATTGGAAGAATTAACGCGAAAGAACATCTCCAAGTACCTGATAAACATATTAGCTGATTACTTCCACAACAGAAAGATCCTAGTTGATGACAAGTCCATGCCATTAACCTGTGGGGTCCCTCAAGGGTCAGTTTTGGGAGCGCTGATCTGGAACATCTATTACGACCCAATATTAAAAATCAACCTCCCAAACAACACCAAACCAATAGCATATGCTGACGACTTAGCACTGTTAACAACTGGCTCAG
>NW_007425115.1:0-502 GCF_000475195.1 Diaphorina citri
AGGTATACCTACATTGTCTGTTAATTACATTGCTATCAGATAATCAGGTGTCAAGATAAATCAGCGTACAAACACCGCCAAGATTCCATACGATAGACACGAAAAAGCCATTGGTATATCGTCGGTTTAGATATAAAAGCAGCTAGTATCTCCGTAAAAAGGAATAACTTAAGTAGGTAGATCTTTTACTACATTTTGTGTAGGTACTTAAACTTATAACAAAACCTTTACCAAAATCTCAAATATTCCAGCAACACCAAGATATTACACGCCTCTGTGACCGAATGGAGCATTGACTCTCAGAAGTGCTCGGTTCGAGTCTTGGCCGGCCATATTTTTCCCATTCCCGGGTAGGCTAGGACGATAGGATGTTAAAGAATGTGCGTTGAAGTAATACGGAACCGGTTCGCCTTCGGAGGAACAATTTTTTTACGAACTTAGGCGATTTTGCCTTCGGAGCGACGATAGAGCAATTCACACAGGTAGAGGCAAAGCAAAGGTC
>NW_007425116.1:0-502 GCF_000475195.1 Diaphorina citri
AAAGAAGCATGGATTTAGTTTTAGTAATTAATATATCCTTATAACCTTTTACTTTAACTTTTGTTCCAATTGGATATTTGTTATTCCATTTTTCAATTTTTTTTTCTTGTGATTGTTCTAAAATATCATCTTTAATGACACAATCTTTTTTGTATTCATTTTTAATACTTTTTATAAATTTAGTTAATACTGTTCCAGGACCAATTTCCATAAATTCCATTTCATTTTTACTTTTATTTAGTAAATAATATATACTATCAAACCATTTTACTGGATTTATTAAATGATTTGATAGATTGTTTGTAATTTTTTCTATAGAATAAGGTAATGCCTCAAAATTAGAAATAACTGGGATATTTGGAGAATGAAAAACAAAATCCAATAAAAAATTATTAAATTTTTTATATATAGGTTTCATATATCTTGAGTGAAAT
Organism: Diaphorina citri; assembly: GCF_000475195.1. NCBI lineage: Eukaryota > Metazoa > Arthropoda > Insecta > Hemiptera > Psyllidae > Diaphorina > Diaphorina citri. The sequence continues at coordinate 435 of NW_007425116.1, forward strand.
GGTCCACTAACATTTAATGGTATATATATTGCATTATTTTTTTCAAAAAAAATTTGTGCATTATTAAT
>NW_007425117.1:0-502 GCF_000475195.1 Diaphorina citri
TGAATATTAAATAATAATATGAAATCAGTGAGGCGGGTAATATATACCTACCGTGTGTCTGGTGATAAGCAGATAGGTACTTGTACGAGTATTAGGGAGGTAGGAGGTACTGAAGGGAGGGAGATAGGTAGGAATTGTAGGGAGGAAGGTAGGTAGGTAGGTATTGTAGGGAGGGAGATAGGTAGGTAACTATACCTACATCGTTAATTTCTACTTATTAAAGAGGTAAAACAGGAATTTTCCGCAATAATGATTATGGAAAAATGGAGGTAGGGAAAAACGTGGTAAAATTCAATAATAGGATAGGTACCTAATACCTAGGTAAATTATAATTAAATATGAAATCAGGAGTGTTAACCACACAGTTTAGGGCAAGTAACCTGGTCAACTTTCAACCAATTGCAAATTGGAGGTATGTAGTAATAAATTTATAGCATCGGCATTTAACAGTTAAGAAAAAATATGCTCTCGATCAAAAACGACTGAAAAAAAAAAAAAAAAA
>NW_007425118.1:0-502 GCF_000475195.1 Diaphorina citri
TTCTTCGAGGAAAATGGACAATACTGGTGCTTGGAGTGTAATACAATGTCCCAGGTAACTTTTCTTCCATGAAACTCAATAAACTCATAGTATAAATTGAACTAAAGCTGAAGTGTAGGGACAAGCAGCCCCAAAAGTTAAAGCTGATATGATTTTTTTGGAGCTATTTTAAGTGGCAGGGTTCTTAACTTATAAGCTCTTCAACCCAACCACTGACTAATCTTAATATATTTTGGGTAATTATGCAGAAGTCACATCCGTGGAAAAGAAAAGCTACTTTTTGTATTTACTTAACCTAACCCTATAATAACACTAATCACTGCTCTAATTGTAAAAACTCTTTCTTGCATTTAACCTAACCCTATAATAACACTGGTCACTGCTTGTTTGTGCCATTTCCTTTGGTGGCAATATTCCACGGACGTGACTTCTGCACAAGTACCATACTTTGTATTACACTTGTTTTCCAGCATGTCACTGCTGTCCTGGTAAGTGAAATTAC
>NW_007425119.1:0-502 GCF_000475195.1 Diaphorina citri
CCCTCAAAGGTCCATCATATTAACCCATCAAGGTATGAAGGTCAGCTGTTGACCCCCCTGGTCATCACCCCCCTTTTTCAACCCTTGAATTTTTAACCCCAATTTTTAATTCTTCTTTTTGTCCCATTTTTATTCTTTTACCTTTTTGAGCGAACAATACAAAGCCCGGGTAGAATAGAATAGAATAGAATATACCTTGTTTATCCTGCTCGAATGAGACTAAAAAGTCCCTAGCTCTGTTTTCGACCCTAATGCCCTAATGCCCCCGTTTTCGACCTTTTGTCCATCATCAGGGCATTTGATGGTCTGATTCCGAGATAAAACTATTTGGAATTGTGAAGATTAAAGACCCGAAATTATTAAGAACAATGGATAAGACAATAGGTGGGTAATAATGCCCATTTTTACCCTTTTCTCTAAAACGGGGACTACAATCTACATTGTTAAGGGACGTCAAACTCCCTAAAAAAAGGTCGAAAAACATCAACACTATTTTTCAAGT
>NW_007425120.1:0-502 GCF_000475195.1 Diaphorina citri
TTTCATTTAGGAGGTTAGAATGAAAATAAAATAGTCGGAGGCCGTACATCTAATCATAAAACCGAGATATTGGAACAAATTCTCTTGTAGGAATACAGTTGATCTTGGAGTCAAAGCCTGTGTAGCGGCCCTGCACAACTCTGGTGTAGTGAATTTAGAGCATTCTGGCTTGAATAACATTAAATCAGCACACCCAAAGCTCCACAGGCACGGATTTACGATAACGGCTTTTGATCGATATCTCGGTTAGGAAGCATTTTAGGGCATATATTCATAGAGTAAAAAAGTCTTGTATTGATCTTCTGGATCTATGGTTTGTTCTAATATTTTTTTTTAAAATAAATTCCGACCACCCTGTAGAATAGCCCTTATGCCCTTACCTTTTTATAGCCACCTTTTCCCCGGTATCTACCCGTTGTCCCAACACCACAGAGCCATAGGTACCATCTCCTAGCTGATTCAGAGTAATGTAGCGGTTCATAGTGGTTGGCTCATAGTCCAC
>NW_007425121.1:0-502 GCF_000475195.1 Diaphorina citri
TCATCTCATTATAATGTAGAAATCATTGTGGAATTCTTTCAAGTTTGAAACAACACGTGGGTGTTAAATAAAATTTTATTCGTGTAAAAAATGTGAAAATAAAATATTCATGATAATGGGGTGTAATATTTAACCCCCTCTTGGTGGATCGTTTTTTCTTAATCTCAGGTGCGATTTAGTTCATTCTCGCTTCTGGCAAACCCCACCTTGTCAATTAAAGGGTTAACACAGGTGTCCCCAAGTCTTCTAAACGGGTGATTGTCTGGGGATCTGCGGGCTTCTGTCAGGAACTGATTAAAAAGGTAAAATCATATAGCCTAAATGAGAGACCTAAAAGCCCGATATGACCTTATCTGTGAAAGCAGTTAAAGGATGGTTCCTGAAATGCAAAAAAGGGCTGCCTTAAAAAAACAAGTATAATGGAAAAAAAAATCGACATTTTTCTCTAAAATGGAAAATCGCAGATCTCCATTGGAGATACCATTTGCCATCAATCTCCCTG
>NW_007425122.1:0-502 GCF_000475195.1 Diaphorina citri
TTTATATTAGGACTAACTAAAAAGACTAAAAACAGAGTAGAGCAAAGAGCATAGAGGTTTTTGCTCTCAGTTCTAGGCGGTTTGAATTCGTCGCTTCCATCTATCGTCACATCCCTCTCTATACATTATGCTCTTGTTATTAAACCCATAAAACACATGAGACCTTGTTTAGACTGCTGGGGTAAATAAACTTTTTAGTCTCATTCGAGCAGGATAAACAAGGTATATTCTATTCTATTCTATTTTATGCTCCACTCTGTTTTTAGAAAACCAAATCAACAAAACCAAACAAAGCTCAAGGAAATCGGAAACGCTCACTTCAAAGTCATTGAACTACGCGGAATGAGCCATCCGGTATAGTTTAAGTACAATGTTATAATTTGTTATCAGCACCAGATAAAGATAGAGGCTCTAAGGTGTTCACACTTGATATCTACAGGGTTGACGAGTTTGGAGGGAAGAAATATGTAGGTACGAGAATAATTAAAGAGCTCAGAAGTCC
>NW_007425123.1:0-502 GCF_000475195.1 Diaphorina citri
CGGGTTACTTTCTGGTGTTCTCGTTTTGACCCAGCACAAGTGTGCTAAGTGAGAAGTATTGTGTCTCTTATCGAACATCTCATGAGGGACATAATACGGGATGGGTATGCTCCGACACAGACGACAAGGGTCTAATTTCTTTACTACAAAAAAAATGGCGGAGAAGAAGAAGAAAAAAAGAAGAAGAAAAAAAAGAAGAAGAAAAAGAAGAAGAAAGAAAGAAGAAGATCAAATTTTCTTTCGCAAAAGAAGGAGTTTGCAGAATAACGAGTTCAAACTAAATTACATCTTTCGTTGTTTACATAAAATAAGGCAAAAGAAGGAGTTTGCAGAATAACGAATTCAAACTACATTACATCTTTCGTTGTTTACATAAAATAAGAGTGTTGCATGTTCTTCATCCAATTTCTTATCCGCCATGACTGTTCTGAGAGTTATAAAAATTTGAACATGGAAAATAAAGATTCAATTTCGTTGCCAAGCGAAGAAAAAAAAAAAAAAA
>NW_007425124.1:0-502 GCF_000475195.1 Diaphorina citri
TACCTACCTATAGGTATTTATCATGGGACACACTGTATATTTTTCCTTTCGTCCGCGTAACATCTTTTTGTTCTTTGTTTAACAATGGGATCTGCCCCTGGCCAAATAAAAATGAGTCTGAGAGAGAGGGATAGAGAGAGAGGGGGGGAGAGAGAGGGGAGGAAGAGAGAGGGTGAGAGGGAGAGGGAGAGAGGGAGAGAGGGAGAGAGAGAGGGAGAGGGAGAGAGAGAGTGCCTATGAAGAACGATAAATTAAGTCGTTTCATAGACGGATGCCAACCAAGTTAGCTTGGTTGGTAGTGCGTCTGCCTTGTAAGCGCTAGGCCGCGGGTTCGATTCTCGCCCGGGGGGATTTTATTCTGAACGAATAAGGTTCGTTCTCGGAACGGCTGACTTTCTCCTATGCTGTCTTCTTTCTCTCTTCGATTTCTGAACGGATATGGTTCGTTCCCGAGCAGATCTCATTGGATTATCTAATAAAATTATGAAAAAAAAAAACTTTA
>NW_007425125.1:0-502 GCF_000475195.1 Diaphorina citri
TGACATGAAATTGGCAACATTGTTCGTCTTAAGTTAAACTTAAGTTTATCTTTAGATTTCATACATACGGGGGTAAATTTCACAAGTTATGTCTGTGGAAAACCTCGCTATCTTTACAGTATTCTAAGCACACACTCAGTCAGTGCCGTAGGGATGTAATTTCACACGGGTCAGTGTCGTAGGCAGAATTGGGGAGAAGGCCGAGACTAGGATTTTGAACCCATTGCCCTATTCCCAGTTTGTGTCAAGAAGTCAGGACGTCTGAAGAAAATTAACATTGAATAAGTTTTCTTATTTTATTAATCAATTCTACCGAATTTTAACAAAAGCGGACAAACCGTCTGCAATGGGACCACGGAAAATATTGTCGATTTTAATAAAGTTAGAACTCACTTCATTCATTCAGAAATAAACTAATCTGTATTCATCATCATTGAGTAGCGTCATCGTGGTCGATGGTTGCCAAGTTTGATAATGCTGTATTGACGGTAGATCTGAATTG
>NW_007425126.1:0-502 GCF_000475195.1 Diaphorina citri
TAGATAGGAAAGAAAGAGTGCTCAATGTATTAGAAATAGAACTACCTGGGTGGGCTCTGTTCCACGAATCTACTCTGCACTTTGCAAATGATCCCTTGTCTGCCTGGTCGAAATTTGGTTCTTAACCAATAACTCTCCAACCAAAAAGATGTGAGAAGAAGTGCAAGAATTCAAAGTGATATTCGGAGGTATCGTGGAAATGACCCACTGTTTGGTATATTTTAGTCGCATTTCCCTTTAACAATTTCCAGGTGGTAATGGAGGGAAATGTGGAAATGATACAATGCCAGGCAATGTTCCATTTTCCATCATTACCACCTGAAAATTGCAAAAGAAAAATACGCCTTTCCTTAAAATAAAAGAGAGATAGTTTTAGCAGCACTTTTTTTTTTTCATTTTCGGAGAGATGACCCAAATCTAAATAAAAAAAAGAGCGCCACTAAAACTCTCTCGAAATAAACAATATAAATGGACAAAAACTTTACGGGGAAAATAATATGAC
>NW_007425127.1:0-502 GCF_000475195.1 Diaphorina citri
TAGATATATATTTTCTTATTGTTTTATATGTTGTATTTTCATTATGGATGGATTGTGTACATATATTATTGTTTTTATGTAGTTATATGTAGCTTCTTTTGTACTTTGATTTTACATTTATACGTTTAATATACCTTATAGTCTTGTTAGAACTTCAAAGTAAACTACCTAGCCAGGGTATGTATATGTTTTATTTACCTATCTATTATTCTTTTCATTTTCTTTGTAGCGGAGGTCTTACTGAATCGAAGAGAGAAGGAGAACAGGCAAGAAGAAAGCCATGCGTTCCGAGAAAGAACGTTATCTGTTTAGGATGAAAATATGAAATGAACCCCGGGCGGGAATTAAACCCGCGACAAGGTTAGCTTCTAAGCTAACTAGACTGACTGGAATTTTTCTTTTCTTCAGTTATTTGGTCAATACCATAGTTTGGTCTAAAATACCTCATTTTAGGCGTAGGTATAGGGGCTTAACGTCACTTTTAACAACTTGGGACTTTTCA
>NW_007425128.1:0-502 GCF_000475195.1 Diaphorina citri
TGTTCTGACTGAACCCTTCACAATATCCAATATTGCTTCATCCATGAAAAATTGCTAAAGTTTATAATCATCCATTTCCCATGATAATCTTTCACCATGTATGGATCTAATAATAGACCAATAAGTCCAACTAATAACGCTTCAAATCATCGACACCTAAATATCTCAATAACGATTCCATCGATATGAAAAGTCTGCAGACGGAGCATTAAAATTTTGTCACACACGATCGACAGAGCTAAACATCCAGGAAACATTATTGATGCTGAACACATTAATTTCGTAGAGGTAATAAGAGGTTATGAATATTCTGATGCGATATGAATACGAGAGGGGATCTACCTTATCATTAAGTGTATGCCTTTGTATTTGTAATCCATCATAATTCTGCTATAGCTTCGATACCATGCAGTATTCCAGAAATAATACTCCATGCTTAGACCGGCATGGGTACAGTGTCTTTTGAAAGTTGCATGATGTGTCTAGAAATTTAGTCTTACGA
>NW_007425129.1:0-502 GCF_000475195.1 Diaphorina citri
ATTTGACATGCATTACTTACAAACTTTTCTGATGATTTATCAGCAAAAAAAGATATCCAAAGGTTTATAGATGCTATCTGAATGCGATAACGACTTATCAGTGATAATGAAGAAAAGCATAAAAAGCTACTTGAACATTCGATGTAGCCGGTTTATTGGAAAATTTTGAAACCGTTTAGATAGTAAGGGAAAGAAAGATAATTAAATTTATGAACACTTACCTAATAAATCTTCTCATGAATCTGTGTCGAATATCTAATTCCTACCCCCTGCGATTATTTGATGAATAGATGAGAATACATTTTCTCTCGTCTCTAACAATTCCACAGGAACACGCTTTCGTTGATAAATGATTATCTGATAACACCAAAAATAATACAACTGTTTTTAATATTGATTTTTTCACCAAAGTTACACTATCAAGTATTCACAAAATCATTTTAAATCTTAAAAATACACATAATCCAAAATTACTTGAAGAACAAAAGCACAAATAATTATC
>NW_007425130.1:0-502 GCF_000475195.1 Diaphorina citri
AATAGAGTTCCTTTTTCGTTATCTCCAGTAATGCTGAAGATAACGAAAATAAATAGAAGCTTACATAAAGTTCAAAGGGGGATGTCAAGGAAGAGATTATGTGTGATCAAGGAATGACACGAGAAAATAGAATAGGAAAAGAAGAAAGTAGAGACTAGAAATACCTACTAAGAATTTTAGATGAGAAGTGTGAGAAAATACGAAGAAATCTGATGGTATAGGAAGGATGAAATGGTTAAAAAGAAGTGAAGAGGAAATAATAACAACTACAAACATGAAACAATAAGAATACGGAAAGTAAAAAGTAGCTAGGCATCTACCTATAACTACAGAAAAATGTAATAGAAAGTAAAAATATATTGTCTACCCAGACTTGAGAAGTACCTATAAGTAGATATTTAAATTTTATTCAAAGGCACATGTAACATGTATTGTGATACATTTATTCAATATGGCTTCCTTCTCCTTCTCTGCAGACATTTTGTGTTCTTGAACTTCAAAG
>NW_007425131.1:0-502 GCF_000475195.1 Diaphorina citri
AAAAAAAAAAAAAACAGAACCTCGTTACCAATTTTGTTATAAACGATTGCAAGTCGTTCGTACTCTAAAATTCAACATAATTTCTATACAGGATCGAAAAAATCGAAATCTGACAAATCGGTGTTAGCTGCTAAGTTTTCATAAATTTCGATTAATCGATTTTTCTTGTCATTGTTTCTCCCCTTATCTTATTTTTTCTCAACATCTACATCAAAGGTTCGATTCTCCCTTCCCTCTTTCCTGCCATCCGTCTCTTTTTCTTCTTCCTCATTCTCTTTCTCTTCCCCCCAATGTATTTTCTTCTCTTTTCTTTCCTTTATTAATAAGTTTGCTATTTCTGGCACAGAGCTCTACAATGTCCCTCTCTCTCTCTCCTCTTCTTCCTTCTCCTCTCTTTCTCTCTTTCTCTCTCTCCAACAATTTTCTTCGTCTGATGTCTAAATCATTTCTTCTCTCTCTCTCTCCCTCCCCTTGGTCCTTCTCTCTTCTTCCTCCTTGTCTT
>NW_007425132.1:0-502 GCF_000475195.1 Diaphorina citri
TATAAGGTGGTACGTCAAAATCTCTGAAAATTTCAAGTGGTACGTGTTTACTAAAAGGTTGAGAACCCCTGGTCTAGAGGGCTGAGTTTTCAATTTGTGAAACTGTCACCTGTTTCCCATCCCAACAATGAACAAGTGAATGCTGGCCAGAATTTTCAACACATTTATCTCATTCTGTAGTAGATATGTAGCTATGTACTGAACTATTGAGCCGAAAAATATTCAACATCCCGGTCCGTTAGCCGGAGCTAAAAGGTCTGAAAAGTCCCTTTACTCCAGCTACAGCTATTGTGTGCTCCAATTCTCAATTTAAATGAGGTCAGAATTATCATTTTTCCGACATGAACCTCCACTGAAGAATGCAGAAATAGTAGGTATCTATATGTATGTAGATGTAGGTACTTATACATGTTGGTTCCTTTGGTTCAGTGAATGCAGTATAATGCACTTGTGTGTTGCTGACTGAAGTTGCATATTGCATTTCTTCCTGGAATGTTTTGAC
>NW_007425133.1:0-502 GCF_000475195.1 Diaphorina citri
CTCTCTCTCTCTCTCTCTCTCTCTCTCTCTCTCTCTCTCTCTCTCTCGTTTGTTTCCCTCTTCCGATCAAGAGCTCTCTATCCTTCTCTCTTGTACTCCTGTTCTCTCTGTCTCCCTCCTTCTCTTTCTATCTCGTATCTCCTTTGTATCCCTTTCATTCTTTTTCTCTGTCATTCTCTATCTCTCTTCCTCATTTTATTTCTCTCTCTCTCTTTAACTTTGGCAAAAGTCGTAAAGTTCGTTGAAACTGTTGAGTACATAAAGAGAGAGAGATTTGATTAGGAAAGAGGGACATCAAGAAAGACAAGGACAGAGAGAGAGAAAGAGTGGGAAAGACAGAGAGGGACAGAGACATAAAGAAAAGAGAGAGAGGGAGAGAGAGAAATAATGAAAGAGAGAGAGAAAAAGAGGAAGAGTTAAAAAGGCACATAGAAGGAAAGAATCAAAGGGGGGAGAGAGAGAGAGAGAGAGAGAGAGGGAGGGAGAAATAATGAAAGAGAGA
>NW_007425134.1:0-502 GCF_000475195.1 Diaphorina citri
TTAACTAACACTCTTTTATCAATATTATTTTTCTGTGACTAAACCCAGGTATGTAAAATTTGGTATTTAAAATATTGTATCAGAATACCAGAAGGTAAGTACCTAGGTACTGTTTGAGATGAGAAATTGAGAATGTGTGTTAGGCATATGAGACCAAGAGGAAAACCGAGATACCGATATAGTGATGTCATCAGAGCTGATATTCAAAGAAAAGAAGGATAAATTGGAAAACTTCGTAACCAGATGTAACTTTGAATCTTTAGGTTGGTGGTTCGAGTCCAAGTCAGGTCATAAAATTTAGCATAGTTTATTAGGCGAAGAAGGACATTTGTGACAAGCTCATGTAACATAATTAAAATTCCTTCCTTTAAAATAAATAATAATTATAGGACCAGCGGCGATAACACGTTGAATGCACCAGTTTCCCACGGATCACTGAAGTTAAGCAACGTTGCGCGTGGTTAGTACCTGGATGGTGACCATCTGGGGAATCGCGTGCTGG
>NW_007425135.1:0-502 GCF_000475195.1 Diaphorina citri
AGGTGGCATATTTCAAGGAGTTGCTATATTTGTCAATGGGTACACCAGTAAGTATGAACTCTGTACACCTTTTTTTTTTAACTCTGTAGATAAAGGATACATTATAGTAAGTATGAAGTCTGTAGAGGAAATTGTATTATTACCCGTCTTGGAAAAATAGAGGTGGCATATTTCAAGGAGTTGCTATATTTGTCAATGGGTACACCAGTAAGTATGAACTCTGTACACCAGTAAGTATAAACTCTGTAGATAAAGGATACATTATAGTAAGTATGAAGTCTGTAGAGGAAATTGTATTATTACCTGTCTTGGAAAAATTGTGTGAACCAAGACATGTGTGAGGAGAATTTATCAGGATGTATACAATAGGGCTGCCTGAAAAGGACTGACTAGGAACACTGACCCTATTTAAATAAAAGACTAGGAAGAAGAAGAAGGTGGTATAATGGTTAAGGGCTTACCTGGTAGACAGGAGGGTACAGATTAAATCACAGGCAACTTT
>NW_007425136.1:0-502 GCF_000475195.1 Diaphorina citri
AATAATGATTATCTCACCTGGGAAAACACCATAGTTAAGTCGATCATCCAGTATCTCTAGCAACTCTTGGGTTTTGTTCAATTTCAAATACAATCTTATGACCGCATGTTGTGTGGAATCCATAGTATCCACAGTTGAAGGTGTCAGTCTGAATTTATACAAAATATCTTCCAATTCTTCTGTGTACGCATCATTTGAGATACTGTTCACATACAAGTCTACGTCAATAGCATGGAGTTTCTTGTGCCGATTATATTGCTGGTCCAGCTCCAAATACATATTTGACGGATTGACTTGCTTTAAAATCTTATTGTTCAGTCTGGAATTGAATTCAGATTCCAACTCATATGCACTTGAGAGGAAATTGCGTCTGGAGAGACATGTTTTCATTAGGTGGTTGTTCCTGAAGTGACCATGTTTTGTAACACCTTTGAAGAATATTTTCAACATTTTCTTTGACCTGGAATTTTTAAAAGAAAAGCATTACTATTATGAAAATCTT
>NW_007425137.1:0-502 GCF_000475195.1 Diaphorina citri
CACCACTGACTTTGATCCAAGGAGCATGTTTTTTAAGGATGCCTTATCGGAAAAAAAAGGATAAGAGGCTGAATCCTTTAGAATATGTACATCTGAGCCCATGTATAATGCAATGCCTTTTGGAAACATACTCCTTGACCGTACTAATACAATGCCTTCAAGTAGGTACCTTTTTTAGGTACCTACATTTCTTGAGTACCTACTAAGGGATTTTTGACCAAGGCGCGCTCCTTAAATTGTGTTTAAGGCGGATTTCTCTCAGTACAAATCCAGCAACATCGGGCATGACCAGTATCTGAATGGGTGACTATTTGATGTTTTTGTTCCGTTGATTAACTTTTAACCTCGTAACAAACATAAAAGCTCACTGTTTAAGGCATATTTTGTCTCCGAAGGTCACCCGTCAAGATACTAACCACGCACTACGTTGATTAAATCCAGTGACCCGTTGGGAATTGATTAAACGTGCTATTGTAACAGAAACAGGTAAGAAACTGAACAA
>NW_007425138.1:0-502 GCF_000475195.1 Diaphorina citri
GTACAAATTTTTGTCGATGATGGGATTCGAACCCGGGACCTTCTGCATGGCAAGCAAGCGCGTTACCACTGGACCAACTATTTTGTAGCTTCCCTTCATAAGCCTGATGCTCCTCTCTGTTTTCAGCCCAATATATCAATAACAAAATTAATGACTTTTTCTATTAATCCGTAAGGAAAATTACCCAATGATTAATTCCTTAGCATTAGTAAACAGCATCTATTCTCTTGTCTATGTACTCCGGATATTAACACCTATTCAGATCCAATTTTACACATTAATCAAATTCAGTAAAAATAATTCTCTTTTCATCTCGCACTAAACATGATTTTTTTTGCATGCAAAATTAATTTAACGAACAAAATAGTTAGGTAACTGGCAAAACCTATGTCTCATTAAATTAATTTTTTTTCTTTGTCCGAAATTACACATTTTCCGAACTATCTCCATTGGCAATGTGAAACCACTAATTCATGAAACCACTAGTGTAAAACCTCACAAA
>NW_007425139.1:0-502 GCF_000475195.1 Diaphorina citri
AAAGTAGAAATTGCAGACTATAGAAAATACCGCTTCAAAACAATGTTCGAGGGACAATGAATGTTAATCCATTTGATGTGAGAGGCATACTACAGGATGGTCATACTACTACACAGACCACACGACTCTTAAAATGTAGCAGTTGTTTCATCATTACGAAAATAAGAACGGCGAAAGAACACTCATAAAAAAAAGAAAAGACAAGAAATTAGAGCACAACAAATCAGATACCCAAGACATGAAAAAAAGAGCTGGAGTAAAAGGAAAAACAAAGGAGAGAATGACGAAAGCAAAAATAAATAGAGAGAAAAGAAATGTGGATTTCGACAGTAGTGTCATCTGATTGGTCCACATCTGGGTAACTGATGGCACTTTGTTCATAATGTGGACGGATTGGATCTTCCTCTGAGATTGTTTGGACAGAGCTGTGGATCACTTTATGGACGTGGTTTATTAACGGCTATACGATCTGTCTAGAAAGGTCAATCTTCTTAGTGAGGGG
>NW_007425140.1:0-502 GCF_000475195.1 Diaphorina citri
ATAACCATTAGGAATGTCTGGTTCACTGGCATTCGCTCCTATCTTCCCAATCACAATGAGAAAGAAATAGATTTCGTTGCTTTCATTGATTGAAAGTGTTTAGAGTGATGTGAATGGGACTAGAGAGGGGGAGGTGGGTGGCAAAATAAAGAACAGAAAGGTCTTTCCCCTTATATCTATTTCATGTCCCTTCTATCAAAAGTCTAAAAACGGTACTTTCAAAAATAGTCAAAGGGACAAGAACAATAGTAATTTCTTTAATATAATTCCATCATATTTTCCATCACACACGATATTGAATAAATTGAGTAAATCACAACATATCCTGACAATCTCGTGGTGGCTGGTACCATCGTTGAATTTCAGTACGTTTAAGCTGTCATCTAATGACATCGTGTATGATTCTGAAGTGAATAAACACTCTCATATGAGGAGACTGATGATTTGTACATCAGCACCAAGTATCATGTCTGTTATATAACACTCGCTACCATATGGCACA
>NW_007425141.1:0-502 GCF_000475195.1 Diaphorina citri
CATGACGTGAAATTGTACCAGCATCTTCCTCGCCTTGGTACAACTTGCCTGTGTGCGAGGAGGAGTGCTATGTCCCAGACGACTAGACACAAAATCCCCTGCCAACAATAAGGTGGTGTTAATATGAGATCGATTAAGATTATTTTCTTACCGTAACCGTGAAAACTAAAGTAAAAACTTACAAGCTGCTATTTTATACTAATAATCAAGCATATATTTTATACTTACATAGAACTTCTATCATACTGGGGACGTAAATTTATATTTATCCTGTGTTTCTAGATAATATTTACATGAACCAGCCACGTTAAAGTCCCACAAAAGTTATTAATAAACAAGCATATATTTTATACTTACATAGAACTTCAATCATACTGGGGACGTAAATTTATATTTATCCTGTGTTTCTAGATAATATTTACAAGAACCAGCCACGTTAAAGTCCCACAAAAGTTACTCCACATAGAACACAGCTTTGACTGAAGGAAAATACCTTTAAATC
>NW_007425142.1:0-502 GCF_000475195.1 Diaphorina citri
TTTTTCATCTTGAAACCTTCACTCAATTTTCGAGACACTTTCCCTATTTTGTCCTTCGAACCTCTTTTCCATTCTCCTTCTCTTTCTTTCTTTCCCCTCCTTCTCCTTCTTCATCTCTTTCTCCTTCTTCTCTTCCTCCTCCTCCTACGTCTATTATTTTCTTCTCTTATGCTTCTCCTTTCTCAAATGGGTACCCATTTTTTCTCTACTTCCCCTCCTCCTACTTCTTTTTCTATTGTTTCTCCGTCCCTCTCTCTCTCTCTGTCTTTTCTCATTCTTTCTCATTCTCTCCTTCTCCTTTTCACTGGATTTCATTTTAACTTACAGATGTGTCCTCTTTATTTGTTATTTACGTATTTTCGCATTTCGGAACATAGATTTTCATTCTTCTCCTCAGAGTACTTCTTTCTTCTTGGCTCTCTTCTTCTATTTCTATCTCTTGGACACTCAATAGTTGAGAAGAAATTGGAAAAAAAAAAAAAAATATAGCAACATAAGGGAA
>NW_007425143.1:0-502 GCF_000475195.1 Diaphorina citri
ATTTTGGAGAGGCATTTTTTCATCATAGGTCGGTCGGTAGGTAGGTAAGTCTCTGATGTGTTTTGCAGAAGCAACACTCAAGAAAGAATAATATACCTATTATAGGGAGATAGGTTGGTGATGGTACGAGTAGGTAAGTATGTAGGCTTTAGGTATTGTTTTGGAACCGTGAAAAAGGGAGAGTTTTTTCTCGACTGAACTCTGCAAAGTTAGATGAGTCATTTATCGGAGACGTGGCCCATGAAAGAGAGAAGAGCCGTTATTATCTTTCACTTACGAGAGAAAAGAGTGAATCTATCTTTTCTTTATCTGAATTTTGATAAACCTATTTACTCTTTCCCTGAATTTTATTATGATAGGTAGATACCAACTTAGGTATTTTAGTTACGAGTAGCATTCAACGAAGGTACCTATCATTTGTGAATAGGTATTTTTTCCCTCTTAACTGTAGGTATATCTGCGTAGTACGTAGGTATTTTTTCCCTCTTAACTGTAGGTATAT
>NW_007425144.1:0-502 GCF_000475195.1 Diaphorina citri
TTAACTTACGATGAACTACATAATTATCGGATTAAACAACACTGAGGAGGATTCATCCAGGAAAACTTGGCAAAATAATAGCAACTAAAAACTGTCTGCTATTATCGCCAATACACGTTCTATTTAGTTTTGTGAATTTTCATTTGAATAAACAGACAACAAATTGCAGTCAACTTTTCACTGGTGTTGTTTAGAGCTCAGCCAAGTGCTCTAATGTTAGTTGTGTTAAAAAATAACAAGTTTTTATCAGTCGGATAGAGCTGAGCAGGAAATGGAAAAAGACATGCATGATTGACTTTGTCCATCACCTCCTTTCTATTTCAATATACATAGTTCAATACTTGAGTCACTCCAGTTCACATTCACATTGGAATGGAAATGTTTTGTGTTTATCACCAGTTTTCAATAGTCTAGTCTCGTTCAATTCATATTGCTCACACCATCTAATAGAAATAGTCAATGTTAGATTGACCCGGTTGAATTATTCCTAAAATTACAAAAA
>NW_007425145.1:0-502 GCF_000475195.1 Diaphorina citri
AGCGTAGCGGTGTGTTTCTCTTAATTTAAATCTTGTGGTTTCAATGATTATTATTGTGATTATGTGCGTAAGTAGGTATCTAATCTAACAGATGAGTCAAATCTCCTGAGAAAATATTCAAGAGGCACAGTCAACAATGTGTAACATCAACAATTCCACAGCAAGGTATAAACAGAATCGAGAGATGTTGCATGTACATCACAATGATAGTCATAATACCTATTATGGCATAAACATCCGTGAAATTGAATTAGAGGAAACAAGGCTTTATATTATAATAATCATGACAAGGTTGAAGACAGAAACTGCATCAGGCACACAAGATGAGCAATACGAGGGCACACAAGTAAAAGATAGAGGAGTAGGCAGAGAACTAAGAATTTAGACTTGAATAATTGAGCACGAGACTTGGAGTGGGTGGCAGAATAGCAACGGAAATGACTCGGTAATATAAACTGAGGAACTCAAAAAACTGCTCCTTACACATTTAGAGCTGGAGAAA
>NW_007425146.1:0-265 GCF_000475195.1 Diaphorina citri
ATCTGTTTTTAATAATAGGTATGTTACCTATCACCTATCGTACCTATGTACATATCGTACTTATGTGATTTCGCGATTTTGTTCGCGAATTTGGCGACTATGTTCGCGGATTTCGCGATTTTGTTCGCGGATTTGGCGATTATGTTCGCGGATTTCGCGATTATGTTCGCGGATTTTTGTGATTATGTTCGCGGATTTGGCAATTTTGTTCGCGGATTTGGCGATTATGTTCGCGGATTTCGCGATTATGTTCCCGGATTTGGCG
>NW_007425147.1:0-502 GCF_000475195.1 Diaphorina citri
CTCCCATTGTGGTATGTGGTCCTGACCAGCTGATGATCATTTCCCTTGTTCAGGGATGACCTTTATTTTATTATTATTATTATTATTTTTTTCTCTCAAAGATCCCTTTAAAAAAGAACAAAAAACATCAAAGAACTGAAAAATGAGGGGGGAAAAATCCTTACCTTCGAACAGTTTTATTTTCTCCTCTGATATTTTAAACACTAGGTACTTCTAGCAACTCTCTGAGCTCTTGGTCCATGATGCTAGATGTAGGTAGTTAGACTAGTTAGGTACTTAACACACATTACACACAACTGATCGAACACTATTTATTATTCAAAATGAAAATACCTATTTATTATTGTCACTATTGAATTATTTATTATTGTCACTGTTCTATTACTATTATTGTCACTCCAATATTTTATTTATATAAAAAAAAAATAATAATAATAATAATTCCGTCTACTACGAATCACAGTTGCAAACTGATTTGACTATGAACTTATATGAATAAATT
>NW_007425148.1:0-502 GCF_000475195.1 Diaphorina citri
ATTGAAGAGGTAGAGTGTGATGATGTAATGGTTGATTGGATTGAAGAGGTAGAGTGTGATGATGTAATGGTTGATGGGGTTGAATGGGTAGAGTGTGATGATGGAATGGTAGATGGGATTGAAGAGGTAGAGTGTGATGATGGAATGGTTGATGGGATTGAATGGGTAGAGTGTGATGATGGAATGGTTGATGGGATTGAAGAGGTAGAATGAGATGATGGGATGGTTGATGGGATTGAAGAGGTAGATTGTGATGGCGGAATGGTTGATGGGATTGAAGAGGTAGAGTGTGATGATGTAATGGTTGATGGGATTGAAGAGGTAGAGTGTGATGATGTAATGGTTGATGGGATTGAAGAGGTAGAGTGTGATGGAATGGTTGATTGGATTGAAGAGGTAGAGTATGATGATGTAATGGTTGATGGGATTGAAGAGGTAGAGTGTGATGATGTAATGTTTGATGGGATTGAAGAGGTAGAGTGTGATGATGTAATGGCTGGTG
>NW_007425149.1:0-502 GCF_000475195.1 Diaphorina citri
TTCTTCTTTTTTCTTTCTATTGTAGGAGTTTTTCTTATGATTTAAATTTCATTGTTAATCATAAGATACTTTTTGACTCCTTTTTTCATTTTCTTCTCGTTTTCTAATTCTCTTAGACTCATTGGAATTTCATTAAGCACTAAATAATAAAATAATAATAGAATAGAATAAATTAGAATAGAATAGAATAGACTAAATTAAAATAGAATAAAGTAAACTAGAAAAGGATAAATTGGTTGATTGTTTTTTATAGGTTTGATTGAGGGAACTGTTTGATAGGTTTGATTCAGGGAACTGCAACATTTGAGGTATTATGGTCTCAGAATCGAAGAGAAAAAACTAGGAAAAAGCCAGTTATTTCTTGTCTTCTAGGTGGGCTTTCAGGTCATTTTGGCCTTATAGGGAAACTTCAACAACTCTTTTATCTTTTAGGGAAACTTCTAGACCCCTTTTGGTCTTTTAGGGACGACTTTGAGACCTCTTTGGTCTTTTAGGGAAACTT
>NW_007425150.1:0-502 GCF_000475195.1 Diaphorina citri
ATAAATAAAAATAATAATAAATAAACTTTTACTACTACGTACGTATCAATAAACTACCTGCCCACTATAAATAAATTTAATAACAGGCTAAAGTCAACAGTCAACAAACTATGACTTATTGTTATCAATAAAACTATTTATCAATAACCAATAGACGTATTGGTTACTTATTGTTACCAATATTATCAGCAAACTATTATTATAAACTATTTATCAGTAACCAATAAACGTATTGGTTACTTATTGTTACCAATATTATCACTAATAAACTGTTATAGTAAACAAATAGGGTGTCTCGTATCTTGACTATGGGATATCTATCGATATGATGACTAACCACTGAACTCGGAGCAGGTTGTATATGGTAGGTATCTACAACCTGTAAATGTTGAGCTGTCGAGTTTTGGGACTAATCGCTACCTATATAGGTAGGGTAAGTGTACCATTTATTCGCCCACCTAAAAAACGTACCATTTATTGGCCCACCTGCCCACATTTATTT
>NW_007425151.1:0-502 GCF_000475195.1 Diaphorina citri
GGGGAGGTGAGCAGTCTTTTAGGGGGGGGAAAAATAGTCATTAGAATTAGTATGAGTGAAGTTAGTCAGTGAGTCAGTTTCAAGAGTACATATTAAAAACAACATACCTACCTCGATATGTATGTAGGCATGTACCTCCTCCCCCTGCCCCTGCCAAAGTAAGTAGGTACCCTGGTGGGTAAAAAAAAAGGCAAGTACCCAACAAATTATGTAGGTAACTAGTTCAGTATTATCAGTAGGTGATTATATTTAGCAGTTCGATATAATATTGATAACAGGCAAATAGCGGTATTTCCAATGTAGCGTCATAGAGTACTTAAAGTCCGGAAAAAGGAAGTCACACCTTGTACTGCATTCAACTGTACAGTACAGCATGGACTATCATGGTGCTGACCATATCAAATGGATCAGATGATAGAACGAGGTTAATAGTGATAGATCCTGGATAATTCGTACATTAATTAGCAAGAAACACGATCAGAATATGAAAAATTAGAGAAGA
>NW_007425152.1:0-502 GCF_000475195.1 Diaphorina citri
GATGATGATGATGATGATGATGATGATGATGATGAAGAAGAAGAAGAAGAAGAAGAAGAAGAAGAAGAAGAAGAAGAAAAAGAAGAAGAAGAATAGTTGCTACAGGTCAAAAGCAATCTTAAAAGAAGAAAAAAAAGCAAAGAGCTGAGAAATAAACACGCAAAGTACTCGTAGAAGAAGACGAAGGAGGAGATGAAGAATAAGGAAGATGATGATGGTGAAGATGGTGAAGAAGACGAAGACGAACAAATAGGACAAAAAAGGTAGGACGAAAAAGAAAAGAAAACAATGTTGCTACAGGTCAGGAGCAATCTTAAAAGAAGAACCAGCAAAAAGCTGAGATATAAACATACAATACACAAAGTACTCATCGAAGACGAAGGAGAAGACGAAGAAAGAGGAGGAGAAGAAAAAGTAGAAGAAGAAGAAGAAAAAGAAGAAGGAGAAAAAGCAGTGGATGAAAAAAATATAATTTTTCTAGAAATATAAAAGAGCAGTACTG
>NW_007425153.1:0-502 GCF_000475195.1 Diaphorina citri
GTTGGTGACATTGTGGACTTGTAGGCTGGTCGTGGCAGGGCAGGTGACGGGACGCAGGCAAGTCGCGGCTAGGTAGGCAACAGGTCGGAAGTTGGTTGCAGCTGGTGGACGGGAGACGAGTCATAGGCTGGTTACGGCTGGATCTACGCAGGGTCGAAGGTTGGACGCGGCGAGGCAGGCGACGAGTCATAGGCTGGTCGCGGCCGGTATGGGTTCTGTTTCTATTTCGAAACACACGGGTTCGTATTACAGGAGAACTACCAGATGTTACACTCAGACCTGATTCATTCACATCAGATTCAGCGTTCCAACTTTTGTCACTATCACTTGATACGTCCAAACACTGTGAAATCTTCTTGTTCACATTTTGACTCCTAGTTAGGATCGAATCATCTTCCGAGTCATCAGGATACATATCTTTATAACGGAAGTGCGGGCGGAAATATCTCTTGTCCACAGTGGAGAAATTTGTGATCGAAGGATTGTTAGAAGAGGTTGTTGG
>NW_007425154.1:0-502 GCF_000475195.1 Diaphorina citri
TTAGAAGTTAGAAAGAAAAGAATAACAAGAAGAAGAAGAAGAAGAAGACGAAGAAAGAAGAAGCAAAGAAAAACGTATAAAAAGAAAATGGATAAAATGCTACAGTTAGCCCTTTCATGCCCGTTGGTCAAATTGGGGTACCCTTTTTATGGGGTCCTATCGTCTCCATTCAGAAAAAAGGCCTCTAAGGGCCCTAATTTGTCCAATCAAGTTTTAAAGCTGATGAGAAAATTTTCTTTATGTTTGTGTTTTCGGACAAACTGTTGCAGAGTTATGATAATATCCCGTGAGAGCCGAGGCCTACATTAAAGTCACACCAAACTTCACCAAACTCTTCTCTCTTTTTCGCGAATATCTCAGTCGCTCCCCGTCAGAGTGCATCGGGGATTTGTCTATTTTAGTTAGGAAAAAAAAAAATTCTACTATTTTCAATATTATTTGATATATTTACTCAATACCGGTCCGGAGTTAGAAGCGATTAAATTCAGCAAAATAAAAAAAA
>NW_007425155.1:0-502 GCF_000475195.1 Diaphorina citri
GTAACCCAATAATAGAGTTCTTCCACCGTAAATTTGTGGCATCCTGTCACATTTTTTTCCTCAGTGCTTGTGAGAAACAATCTCAGGTGCTATTATGGGTCTTATGGCTTTGTGTTACGGTATGTTTTCCATACCCGGGTATATCCCTTGTTCATTGGATCAGCGAGGGAACCTAATTGGTCTAAGTCTTAGACTCTAAGAAGTCTGCAAATTCATCACGGTCCATTCAGCTCCTTGAGGACACCAACTTTGAGAGCGAAAGAGGAAGAAGTCCACTAAGCATTCCTTCTCATGTAAATTTTGACGAGGAATCGATTCGTGCCACTTTCAAGATTGTCCGACTTACAGTTATGGGACTTAAGGAGTTATGGGTTCGAGATTCGGCGAATTCAAGAAGAAATACCGTTTTTGAAAGTATCGAACTCGTAACTTTTCAACTGTAAGTCCAATAGTGTTAGAAGTTGCACCATTCGGTTCGGCGTTAAAAATCACATAGGATTGA
>NW_007425156.1:0-502 GCF_000475195.1 Diaphorina citri
GCACAAGGCCGAAAATCCTTCGCCTTTTTCAGGAATTGAACGCAGGACCTTCGACGTTCAAGCCTGGTCACCTTATGCAATTAACGTGATGCGCGAAGGTCCATTCTTTGAGATGATTACATCCGCAATAACTGTGTAAATCTTAATTTATGTATAAACTAAGTAGGTTACTAGTTTATCTTAGTGCTAGTAATGCCATTATCAAATGGTCCAATCATAACATACCGTTGTAAATATCGGAATCTCAAGGTTCTTCTTATTGTCATGGCCTGGGATAGGTACTTCAAATTTTGTTAATGTCATTGGCACTCGGTGCTACCTTCAAATAGTACCTAAATCAAATAGTTTGGCATTCAAGATTATGTTCCAATGCATCATATATTTCATCTTTGACTCGAACTTCATAACCTATCCTCAAATAGTTAGGTTATGTTCCAATGCATCATATTTTTAATCTTTGACTGATTTGGTTGCTTAGATATTCTTGTTCATTGATAAAAGG
>NW_007425157.1:0-502 GCF_000475195.1 Diaphorina citri
GTATGCGCACAAACATGAATTGCGCAGAAATGCATGCGCACAAACAGATTAATGAAAAAAAAAAAAAAAGAAGTCGTAGGGGACATTTGATGTGACGTCTTCGCCTACGGGAGCGTATGCCGTGACGTCAAAGCATCACCCAAGTAGGCGCAACTGATCTATTGAATAGGACTGAATACATGCCTGATTAAACTCTGTGCTGTCATTACTCTCTCACTGAGTGTAAACAGAAGCTGTGAATCTTCGCACAATGTTTCCTCGTTATTGTCTTCCTCTTGATCCAGACCTTCTTCTTCTTCTTTGATTCCTTGAATAGACAAACAATATTTTGAAAATGAGTAAGTTTGTGTGTTATTAGGTCTTAGGTATTATTATTAACAAGCATCCAACCAAAATAAAATGCAGTTTGTGTTATTATGTCACATTGTCACAACTTTGGTACTCACTGCAGCATTGTAGGATTTTCCCAATATCTCAATAATCCTAAAATCCAATGTTTACC
>NW_007425158.1:0-502 GCF_000475195.1 Diaphorina citri
GTTGGCGGCATTTTACCGCTTTTTGGCGGTTTTCGGTGTAATTTAACAATATCTCGGGAACGGTATAAGCTAAAGACTGTATGTAGTTCACAAATGTGACGTTTGGTTAAAATAGGTGCTGCGGTTGGCGGTATTTTGACCGCTTTTGGACAGATTTCGACCGTTTTTGGCGGTTTTCAGCTATAGCGACAAAACGGTTAGAGATATTGTAAAAGTTAGGGTAAAATAACACTCAAATAAGCATCATTCAATAGGATAAGGAAAGTCGTGTGATGTTCACACCAGATTTTTTTTTTCTTCATTTTTAGTCCGTCCTTCCTTTATTAAATTACAATAGTAATAATAAAAGGTATAGTGGACAGACTATTGTATTCGCTTCGGTGTCGTCTGTCGGTCTGTCCCCATAGAAGGACTTATCCAAATATGGTCGACCTATATATCAAATTAAAGGTCTTTTTACTAGGATCACGAAAATGGTGGTGCAAATTTTGTCCAGAAAACC
>NW_007425159.1:0-502 GCF_000475195.1 Diaphorina citri
ATAAGTTACAGTGTGTTAAGAGGCATAGTACTGAGAAGAAATTGTCTTGAGAGGAGAATTATGGAGGAAGAAATAGAGAGAAAGAGAGGGAGAGGTGTTAGATTAGGGCTGATTAGCGATAAGGCTGAAGGGAAAGAGAGAGAGAAAGGGAGAAAGAGAGAGACCTTTAGCGATCTGAAAAGAGGCTCTTCTGAAGAATCTTGTTATCTTGTAGAACCTCCGGTATAATCTTATGTGGTAAGTCACATAATCTTATATTATAAGAACGAGATCCATTCACATTTCACACACTGATCGCTCTATCTCTAGAACCACAACACCTAGAAAGCTGAAATTTGGTAGGAATATTCCTTTTATGGTCTAGGTGTGCAATAAGAAAGGATTTTGCGAAAATCTAAACCGATCCTGAGATATGATCAATTTTTGATCGCTAAAACCACCATAAGAAATACACAGAGTGCAGAGACTGCGGGAGAGAAAACTTTTCCTCGCTCGCCTAATA
>NW_007425160.1:0-502 GCF_000475195.1 Diaphorina citri
GTACTGGAAATATTGCCTCTCAACAAGTAGCATTGAACCATCAATTTCAAATAGCTAATATCTGATTCCAGAACAACAGAACTGTTCTGATGCCAAAATGGATTTTAGAGCTTTTTTTTCAGAGGTTTGATAGAGGGGACTGCAGGTATGTAACTGCTAAGGTGTTATCGTCCCGAAATCGAAAAGAGAAGGAAGACAGGATAGGAGAAAGCCAGCCGTTCCGAGAACGAACCTTATCCCGTCAGAATAAAATCCGCCAAGCATGGTCTAGTGATGCATGACGAGACGAGAAATTGATTTTGTCTCGTTTCGCGTGCATGACTATCCCGGGAATCGAACCCGCGGCCTATAGCTTACAGGGCAGACGTGCTACCAACCAAGCTAACTAGACTGGCACCGATTCATTCGATTAATGGATCATTGAAGCACTCTGTATTGATCTTGGCACCTGATCCCATGTTAGAGAGGGAACCGACTTTATAATTTTGGCTGCCTTGCTATA
>NW_007425161.1:0-502 GCF_000475195.1 Diaphorina citri
ATCTTGTCATTCTTGTCAACATTTTGAAGGGTTTTACGTTTCTTACTTACTTTTTGTGCACGTTGGTAAGTTCTGGCAGGAAGACCATTCCGTCCAATCAGAGTAGACGCAAGGTTCTGGACAGCGTTTGGTGCAGGGTCGCCACTCAGGAGGCTTGGGCAATAGCTGACATCTGAAATAGTATCCCAAGAATTGATGTGATTAAAGCAAATTTTGTAACTTTTTTTTATTATTATTAAGGGCTTTAACAGCTAGCCACTGGCGTGATCATTCGCCCTGTAACTTTTAATTACAAGTAAGTGTGTTTCTTTTCAGATTTCAAGATTTCGGTGGGAGCTATATTTTTGGTGTCTCTTACCTTGCATCAGGCAGCTTCATTTCGTTGTCTTCCATGCACCAAACCTCTCTCACTTGAACTCCCTGTCCACATGTTGCGTTACACGGTTGCCAGGGTAACGTCAGCCAACTGAATTTGTGACAGTCGTGTGTGTTGCAGGACTCG
>NW_007425162.1:0-502 GCF_000475195.1 Diaphorina citri
AGTTGTTGTACCTTTAAATAATTTTTAACCTCTTCAGGGGCAAATTACCTCTCAAGCAAAAACTCCATTCCATCGCCATTTTAAGAATGTCTTGAGCCACCTTAATGGACAGTATTTCCCCTTATGGATTGGCTCCTTTCTGCTTCATGCTGTAAAGTTAGCTTGGACGGAAGCGCATCTACCTTGTAAGCGCTAGATCGCGGATTGGATTCCCATTCCCACCCGTTACCCGTTACAGTCGTTACACCCGTTACAGTCGTTACACCCGTTACACGGGTACTTACTTACTTACTTTCCGAGTCCGGATCACCATTGTTGTCAAGTTGTTTAGATCTTGTTCATCCAGTATCTAGTCACTGCAATTGCTTTGTCGTTTGCGACTATTACACGGATATTAAACAGATATGGTTCGTTTTCGGAAAGGCTTCCTTTTTACTTTCCTTATCCTATAGGAAGGAAAGTAATGTAATCGGGTCAAAATTTCGATGGTCAGTTTTTAGTG
>NW_007425163.1:0-502 GCF_000475195.1 Diaphorina citri
CGCGTTGGTCCTACATATTCATGTTGAAAAAATATTCAACTTACAAATTTCTCCTCGAAGTAGCCCTTAGCACGTTTTGTCTCTGATGGTCACCCGTCCAGATACCAACCTTGCGCAGCGTTGCTTAACTTCAGAAATCCTTTGCGACCTGGTGTAATAAACGTGCTGTTGCCGTTGGCTGAATACGATATTTGTGAGTATTATTTTTCCAACATTTAGGTCCAGCATTAACTTTTCAATGTTTTCCTGTGGGTGTGGTATTTTGATTATTCAAAGTTCTACTCTACATTATTATCTTATGATCTCTTCTCTAAAAGCAAAATAACTAAAAATAGCCTAATGATCAATCCAATTAGGCACATATTACCTACATAGTAAAAAAATAGTAATAATATTAAGAAAACAACTTCCACTCTATCTAGTAAAAAAATAGTAATATCCACTCTATATCTAGTGACCTTACTCTGATACTAGAAGACAAATGACTGACTACAGTTATGTA
>NW_007425164.1:0-502 GCF_000475195.1 Diaphorina citri
AAGGATAGGTACTAAATTACAAATAATCCGTTTTTGAATCCGTGTTACTAAAAATCACATGCTAAAAGGCTGAAAAAAATACCTACCTACTTGACTCGCGGGTTTTTGTGTTTTTCGTACGTAACTATACTTATCTTTTTAAACTTTTTTTTGTATTTTTTTCTGTTTATTAGTCAGTTCCCGTATTTTCCATAGATCTGGAAAAAACCGGAACAAAGGTGTGTTCCGGCGGAACATTTGATTTTTGACAAAAATACGGATTGTTCCGGGAAATAAACGTACGGTTGGCAACCCTAGTAATAACCTACTATAGATGACCTAGGTATAAGGTTCATTAGAAGTTCTAGGCATATGAACATTTAATATAATTGAGGAGCTGGGTGCAAAAAAGGCAATAAATGAAAATCATCAAACTGAGATATTGAACTTTAAAGTTTTCAATTTTTCATCTAAATCCTTGAAAAGTATGTTTACAAAAAACGCTGTAACTCATCGAAAAAAA
>NW_007425165.1:0-502 GCF_000475195.1 Diaphorina citri
TGCTTGCCATGCAGAAGGTCCCGGCTTTGAATATAATAGAATGTGACATGTTTGGCAACAATGCCTATTTTTTTGCTGTCACATCGATCTGGACACACTATAGTAGCGTATGTAGCAGGCTTACAGAGTAAAGTAAGGATGAGTAGGTTAGGTTACATATTATTATGTATAGTATGCCAGTGTGGCAGGTACACATTTACGATTCTTTTACTCGGAAAGTGTGGTGTGCAATGTGGTATTTAATAACATTACATACATAAATACATAGGGGTATATACATAAATACATGGGAGTACATATATATAGGGGTACATAGATTACACACATAGATATTAAAACGTAAGGCACCACATAGGCAGGGGCGGGCGTTAGAGGTGGCTCTACTAAGCAGTGTTTACAATTTGACCTGCTAAACGAGGTCCTTTCGAAATCGAAGAGAGAAGGAGGACAGGATAGGAGAAATTCGGCCGTTCCGAGAACGCACATTAGGTATCTGTTCAGG
>NW_007425166.1:0-502 GCF_000475195.1 Diaphorina citri
ACATGGTCGCTTGGTGTGAAGCAACCGATAAATCGGTATTTCTGACCGGTAAACTATACAACACTATCTATTCATACATACCTATTTGACAAAATGAGCAGGGAAATAGGGTTGCCGAAATTCTTCACATGTTTCAGATGGCATAAATGGAATCCAACAATTTTTTGACCTTAGAGGTAAGAAAGACTAAAGAAATGAATAGTTCATCCCTAAAGGAAATTCTACTAATAAAGTTACCTATCAACATGGAGTGAGAACATAATCCACTAATGAGTAAATATGACATAATAAAACAAAGTAATTAATTAAAAGAGCTCGTTTTTGCATTCTTCAAGAGTATAATAAGTAGGTAGATTAAAATTTAACAAAGGGAAGATCATAGTCGGTATAGCTTACCTAAAACTTCCCAACTAGGTATCTATTATTAATGGGGCTCAACCACTTTTTTTTTTCTTCGCTGATAAAGGAAGTTCGAAACACGCTGATTTCAATAGAAATGCTT
>NW_007425167.1:0-502 GCF_000475195.1 Diaphorina citri
GATATTAACTAGTCTTTCTGGAATTTTTGGTGGAGATGTCTCTAGCAGTCTAGCACCTTTCAATTCTCATGAATTATTGGTGGAGATGTCCCTTGCAAATTTTATTTCTTTGTGAATTTTTGGTAGAGATGACTCTGGCACCTTTCAATTCTTCATGAATTTTTGTTGGAGATGCCCCTTGCACCTTTCAATTCTTTAGGAATATTGAACATTTTCGATTAGTTCAATTTTCATGTTATGAACCTACAAGACACAGAGTTCTATTTCTAATATGGTTGTATCATGTACTTAGGTACTTAATGGTTATTATCATCAGTTGGTAATGTTCTAACAAACAACCAACAAACAAGATGTCCAGACATTTGAAACAACGAATACAACAAGTTGGTACGTACACATAGATATAGTTAGGTACTTGGTTCGAATATTAGACAGACCGAACTTCTCAGAACTATTAGATTTTCCAGTCACGTCTCAAATTTCTTATAAACAAGTCTCCGCG
>NW_007425168.1:0-502 GCF_000475195.1 Diaphorina citri
CCAATGTCTATTGCACTTGTATTGGAAACTTGATTATTTCGACTATCCTCTTTTTAACACTTGGACTTTATTAATGGCCCTCTGCTCCTTATGTTATCTGTAATTTATTGCACTTCACTCCATATCTATTTAGCTATACAAGTTGTTAGTACTTGAGTAAAAGTGTACGAATACTTACAATCTTACTTGTTGATAGGTACCGTTCCTATCTATCAGGCCACGCAAATTTTCAGTCAAGTACACTCACCATATTCTCACTGGCGATCAAATGAGAGTATTCAAAGCAAATTTTCAGTCAAATACACTCACCATATTCTCACTGGCGATCAAATGGGAGTATTCAAAGCAAATTTTCAGTCAAATACACTCACCATATTCTCACTGGCGATCAAATGGGAGTATTCAAAGCAAATTTTCAGTCAAGTACACTCACCATATTCTCACTGGCGATCAAATGGGAGTATTCAAAGCAAATTTTCAGTCAAATACACTCACCATATTC
>NW_007425169.1:0-502 GCF_000475195.1 Diaphorina citri
TTATTATTATTATTATTATTATTGTAGTGTTTTACAAATTAGCTATGTTAGGTTTATAGGTTAGGATAGGATAGTATGATGTCTACTTATGGATTTACATAGTCGTTCCAAAAAAGTAGGAGGGTACCTAAACCCTTTTTTACATTATTTGTTGATAACAGATTCTAGGATGTATTCGTAGTTTTGGCATCTCCACTAATAAGTAAATATTAGGTGCTTGTCATCTCCACTAATAAGTAAATATTAGGTGCTTGTCATCTCCACTGATAAGTAAATATTAGGTGCTTGTCATCTCCACTAATAAGTAAATATTAGGTGCTTGTCATCTCCACTAATAAGTAAATATTAGGTGCTTGGCATCTCCACTTATAAGTAAATATTAGGTGCCTGTCATCTCCACTATAGTAAGTAAATATTTTTTATTTTTATTTTATTTTTACACAATTTAGCTACATAGGCCATTTGCGGCAAATAAATAAGGTGACCTAGAGTTCTTTTAGGA
>NW_007425170.1:0-502 GCF_000475195.1 Diaphorina citri
ATACAAGAGCTTACAATACGTTCACATGTGCATTGGGCATTCAGGATGCCAAACAAATTAACACGGATAAACAGATATACTGACAATAAGCAAAAGAACACCATAATGGTACTAGCAGGTTGCCCGTGCTTCACCACAGAAAAATTGTCAGAACTCGAGATCAGTGGATTTCGACAAAATCCTTTCTTATTGCACATCTACATAGAACATATTATAATTATGTATCAGGGATATTCCTACCAAATTTCAGCTTTCTAGGTGTTGGGATTCTAAAAGAGTGTGTGAATGGAACTTGCTTTGTAGAAAACTAGAAAAGTAAAGAGTAAAAGTGGCACCTACTGGATAGTTGTCCTCTGGAATCTGGAACGCTTATATCAAAGGCTTTACTTATATGAAACATGCCCAACTTTGCTTATATCAATGACTGCACAAATCTACAGCTGAACTGAAAGATGGATGAAGTTGCTGAAACAAAGCAAATGGAGGATATGGATTTTGGTTA
>NW_007425171.1:0-502 GCF_000475195.1 Diaphorina citri
AAGTTATATTTCTCCTACCATAATGGCGGAACCATGATTTCATGTGACACATGAATCTGTCCGCAAAAGGTTAATATTGTTAAGAGCATCAATTCCTCCTTGTACCTTCTTTGGTATAGTATTCAACATTGTACCTATTAATATTCTACAGTCCGTAATATTGTTAAGAGTATCAGTTCCTCCTTGTACCTTCTTTGGTAAAGTGAAATAGGATATAAATATTCAATAGGACGGACGGTATCTATCTAATAGTCACTTATGCCTTATGCCAAGATTGTCTGTGTAAAGTCATGTTTGTGTTGGATTTGTAGTCATGACATTCATATTCATGTGAATATTTGATGATGATTAGATGATGTTCAATTCTTATTTACCTACCTATTAATTTTGTTATAAGTAGGTACCTACTTAGGTATCTGCCTATTAGCAAATCTACTAGTAAGTTACCTATAGCGTGATTATTCGGAATCGCTTTTAAAGAAAAAGAAGGAGGAGG
Organism: Diaphorina citri; assembly: GCF_000475195.1. Classification (NCBI taxonomy): domain Eukaryota; kingdom Metazoa; phylum Arthropoda; class Insecta; order Hemiptera; family Psyllidae; genus Diaphorina; species Diaphorina citri. Next base: position 497 of record NW_007425171.1, read on the forward strand.
AGGAGG
>NW_007425172.1:0-502 GCF_000475195.1 Diaphorina citri
TGGAAAACCACTGCATGTAGAAGATACTGGTACTGACAGCAGATCAGATACTACAGACAGTAACACCATAACAACAAGTGGAGGAAGCTCTTCAGGTTCAGACTCTGCAAATACCATGTTTAGTGGGATTGAAGCAAATCCATCCAATGAAGGAAATATATCAGACAACAAAAAAATGGCGTGGTGTTCATGCTGTGGAAATCATTGGTGTTATTGTAACTGTAGCAACTGTACTGGGCAGTCTGAATCTACGACAAGCAACTCTACTTACAGTTCTCGACCATCACCTCAAGGAGATGCTAACAATGGTATGACCGCTAATAATGCAAAGGAACTCCAAGATAATAGAGAAACTTCAAATATTCCAGAATCTCCTCGGAGATATTCCCAACGTAGAGGTACTTGCAATGAACCCTGTACTTTGCGAAATCAAGGGGATGCTAACATTGGTATGAACACCAATAATACAGAGAAGTTGCAAGATACTAGAGATACGTCACCT
>NW_007425173.1:0-502 GCF_000475195.1 Diaphorina citri
CATTTAATCCATACTTTCTCCTTCAACTTCCAGTGGAACAAGTCAAAGGCAGCGAAGAAATGCGAGAGAAGATCATCATGGCTTCCAAAGAGGCGAGGCTTCACCCAAGCTATCCCGAAGAACTGCAACCACAATACTTTTCCAATGCCAACTCTATCTGTGATAAATACTTGACACACCACCTGCACCATAGCAACAACCACCATAGCTTTTTCAATTACCATCACCATCATCATATACAAGCGAATGGTGAGTGATCTTCAGCAACTTTCAGAACTTCAGTGTCGTAAGCATGCTCTTTCCTGAACAGGATTTTCGATAAAGACCTTGTTTTTCCTGCTCGAATGGAACTGTGAAAAGTCGCTTTATCCAGGGATACCTCGTCAATTGAAAATGGTCTTTCAATTTTCTTGACCTGCCTAATGTCACACAATCTAACTGTTGCCCTTCTCTCTGCCCCTTTCCCTCAAGGTAACGTACGCTCTTCCTCCTGCCACTGTCC
>NW_007425174.1:0-502 GCF_000475195.1 Diaphorina citri
TATTATAAGGAGCCACAAACTTTTTCAGCTCCCACCTGCTTCTCAGCACAACAGTTCTGTAAGTCTTGGGGACAGGTGATGTGTAAGTGAGCTCTACATATGGTGATCCTGATCCTTCTGTTCAGTCAATATTTATGTCCAGGCAATACGGATGTACCAGTATGGAGTATTTACTATTTACTATGCATCAGTATTAAGTTTGTTCGGTTTCGGTGTACAAATCCGTGATTCATGGATCAAAAACTAAAATACTTTCGGCAATTTAATCCCGAGCAATGATTTCTCAATGAAATCCGTCAGTTTTTCCACCCATTTTTAATTTTTATCTTTCTAAGGATTGTTCGTCAGTAGACACTAGAACTAGGATGGGGTAGACGCTTGCGTTGGACAACTAAGGAACATCCCCCAGAAGCCGACATATCCAACACTTCTTGTGACCCATGCTGAAAGTTTTGTTCACTGTTAACACTGCCACTCTTGTGTCCATATAATGTCATGTTGC
>NW_007425175.1:0-502 GCF_000475195.1 Diaphorina citri
TTGGATATGTTTCTAAGTTTCTATGTAGTTTAGTCTATACCTATGAATCTACTCTAAAAGTCTAGATTTCTAGAAGTAATGCATTTTACTCTACTAAGGATTCTCCTTGAAGAATTGTTGGTACTCGACTATTAGTAGACCCTGTAAATCTACTCGAAGGGTTGGAATTTAGGGGACTTTTTCACAAGGTTCTCAGAAAACAAATTAGCGCCTCAACTCAGGACCCTATGGATCAGATTATACCAGTGTTCAATTACATGAGTGTATTGAACTCCTTGCTGAAATCAAAAATGCACCAGAACTGAAGGTCTTTGATTTGTCTGGAAGCATCTGTTGTGTGGAAACTTCAATTCATTCGCGTTGGAAGGGAAGGAAGGAAGGAGAGACTGAATATTGAGCCAGGAGAGATTTTTTGTCAGGAAAGAAAAAAAAACTATGAACAGCAGTAAATCAAGTGAGAAATCGTTGACCTTAGGATCCTTGAGTGCATTAATGTAGATAC
>NW_007425176.1:0-502 GCF_000475195.1 Diaphorina citri
AATATTTAAAATTTTGACCATGGGTGCAGTGGTTAACCCGTCGGACTTTGGATCTGGAGGTTGGTGGTTCGAATCCAATTCATAAAACTTATCTAGGTGTAATAATGGGGGGACAAAGTTTGTGACAAGCATTTAAGTATGCTTACTTACTTACTTACTCCAGGGTCTTCACAGACCGCGAGGGTCCTTGACTTCCCCCACCAGCCTTCTCCATGCTTGTCTGTCCTGGGCGGTGGTCTGCCAAACCTTGTCGGATTCCAATGGATTCGAGAGATTCCCTGACACGAGAGATTTAAGTATGCTTAACACAAAAAAAAATTCCTCATTTAAAATTCTAAAAACTAATTCAGAAAATCCATATTAAGGACCACAAAATGTTAGGGCAACAAAGACAGGTCGAAGACTAGGACGAAAATCAAGTCGGGCCAATGGAGGAGTTGCAAGTGGGTAAAAATTATAAATAAATGGTCGATTCCTATGTAAAAAGTTGGGAAAAATCCAA
>NW_007425177.1:0-502 GCF_000475195.1 Diaphorina citri
TTCCGAAATTTTCTTTCACCAAACGATGTAAACCGCTGTTTTGCATTTTGCCTGGAGGTCAGTCAGCTAATTTTCGTACTCCTTATAGCCAATCAGTTGAATTTTGTGTAATCAGTTTTTTAGGTATACCCGGGTGGCTCTTTGGTAAATCCCAGTAGCCTGTTCCACGGAGGTATGGAAAAATAAAAGTTACTAGTTTAAAAGTGATATTAATAATAATTTACATAGGTAAGATAGGGTAGATACTTTTGCTTACAAGATTTTTCTTTTTCCTCTACGACCTCTAGATCCCGAGATAAATCGATATGAAAAATAATGGCAAATCTTGTATCTTGAAGTTAGGACTTGCTTTTTTGGAGTTTCGACTTCAGATTCTGATTTTTCACAACTTTAAGAAATCGACTTTTTATCCATTTTTTCGCCAAATATGTATATATGTCCCCTCGTCACACATGGCATTTGTTGCTTAGAGTACAAAAAAAAAATAAATAAAAAGTCGATT
>NW_007425178.1:0-502 GCF_000475195.1 Diaphorina citri
TTTATGATCAGCCTTTGTCACGTAGATCGTAAGAAATAAGGATCATGCTCCTCATGAAATACTCAGATGGGGTTTTCGGAATCGCGTTTTCAGGCAGAGGACTAGGGAGAAAATTGATTGATCTAACACCTCAGGACATTGTTAACGGAATATCGGAACGAACTCAAATCGAGGATTTTTCTTTAGTGTTTCACCATAAGTCACGACTGGCCCCAATTTGATGAAACCGAAGGACTTTTGCTCATCAGAGTTCTACAGTTCACTGAACCACTAGAACAAGCATTGTCATATTGCGATTTTCATCTCCCGCTATAGTGTGATCTCTAAATCACATAAGTCATCCCAATAAATCTATGGTTTCATTTCCAAACAATTTACATTTCTTGCAAGAAATATCATAATTTTATCAAGTTGACAACCATCTCAAAAGAAGTACACCAATTACATGGGATACAAACAAATTTGCTCGTTTCATCAAATCCATAGCAATTATTGTTTATCA
>NW_007425179.1:0-502 GCF_000475195.1 Diaphorina citri
TGCGGGGGCATCTAGACTGACAACCATTTTGATAGATCTTCAAATGTCAGTTACTAATGGGACAGCTTGCTTCTGTTTATCTTTAGCAACAGTAGGTACATGGTCTCTGGAAATAGAATTTGGTACCTAAATGAAATTGTCTCATCACCAGCCTAATTTCTTAGATTCTTGGAGGTAAAACACTTATCTTGTAAGTGCTAGGTTGTGGGTTCAATTTAAACCCAAGGTAAACTTTATCCCATACACTTGGGATTCTGCTTTTGTTTTATCTGAATACATATTTATCAGCTTATCAAGTTTTAACAGATTATTTTTGGGCACATACCTTATAACCGATTCATAATGTCCTAATCATTATTTCTTGATTTATTCATATTAGTTTCATACTTTTGGATGATTTCCGATGGTCGCAGCTTCAATGCGGCATGTACAATTAAATAATATCACTTGAAAATATAAAAAATGCCAGCGAATAGAGCTTTTTTCAGCAATTTTCTTCAAG
>NW_007425180.1:0-502 GCF_000475195.1 Diaphorina citri
AGTGACCAGGTTGAGATTAAATATTCCGATTCGCTGGACTGGGTGAATCCGTGGCGGCTCAACGGAGCGTGGCAAATCGTTTTACCCTGGTAATGCCGCCACTGGTCGCCACTCTATTAAAGTAGCTACTCAATTGTCCTCACGAGGCTGAGTGCACCCCGAACACTAAGCACAGAGCCGAAAGAAACTTTGACCTCTCCGGGAACCCGGGACCTCCGGCGTGCAATGCAAGCCTAATGTGATACTCGGCCACGGAGCACGGAGGTTGCTACTGATGTAATTATTATTATTATCAGATCTTAATAAATAAAATTAGAGAATCTTTTTTAATTTTCAGTGGAAACGTAGAATAACATTTTTTGAAAATAAGAAAGAGCGAGAAGTTATAGGTATACTATGAAAATAACGCGAAATTCGACTAAAGTGTTGCATATTGCATACACAGAAACATGTACATGTATGTCTGTCTGTTACGGCGCTGTTACTCTGATGGACCTTTTGT
>NW_007425181.1:0-502 GCF_000475195.1 Diaphorina citri
AGTGAAAAGTACCTCTACACCCACTTTGAAATTCTACAGGAATGAGAAATTTACGGAAGTGTTTTGCACTTTTGCAGTCAGGTTATGGGACTTTTCAGACTTCTTGTCTTCTTCTGGTAGTTTTAACAAGATATTCTCGGAGTCTGGAACATATTTTATTTTCTGTTTGGTTATTGAGTTCATTTTGAGTTTTTCCTCCTCATTTTGTTGTCACATTCCCACTTTTTGATTCGAAAATTTTTTCGATGATGAGTTTTTAGTGCCAAAACATCACGTTTTGAGGTCCCTGGAGCCTACATTCAAAGTTTAACCAATTGTTTCACTTTTGTGTTCCACTTTGTTTTGTCCCCCTATATTTTGTTCCACAAGTTCACATATCTTGTCCCACTTTCTCTCATTATTATACAGGGAGCATCAATAAGGCTGGGAAAAAGGGAGTTTTTAATCAGAAATTCAGGAACACACCGGGACAATTTGTTCACCCTGGCTCCGGGTGAAAAAT
>NW_007425182.1:0-502 GCF_000475195.1 Diaphorina citri
GCAAACTGGGATATCAGGAGAGAAGAAAGGGAGGGCGAGGAAAATGAAGTGCAGATAGAGTGAAAATGGAAGAGATAGTGGAAGAAGATAAAACTAAAGAAAATGTAAACGAAGAATGGAAAACGAAATTTTCACAGCTTTCCGCTTTGCATACAGTGTGTTTTTGTTTGGAGAAAAATTACAGTTTCTTTTATCAGATAGGTATGCACTATGCATACCATAGATCGGAATACGTAATCCGTAACTGTAAGTGGTACAGTGGTTCGAAGGTCATGTTCGGCAAATGTTTGCAGAACATGATTGCTAATTTTTTTGGACTATGTTTTTTGAACATGCTTGCAAAATTCCATAAAAATTGGATGAACCGTTTAACCGAATTTTCACACGTAATCCATAACTATAACTAATGATATAGTCAAACAGTGGTTCAAAAGTCATGTTTGGCAAATGTTTGCAGAGCGATTGTTATTTTTTTGAAGACTATATTTTCAGATCATTCTTG
>NW_007425183.1:0-502 GCF_000475195.1 Diaphorina citri
CGAGCCCGGGCCCCCTCGCCCCCCTAAATTATACGGCCTTGGATCTCTGTTCTGGACAAACCTCAAAGAATTTTAAGTTGCATAACCCTTGTATCTACAGTTCTACATAAATACATATAATCTATATGTATAAATATACGTACCCAATATTAATTACATAAAAAATGTGTATAATATATTGTATATAAAATATAAACATATTTCTGTATATTCTCTGGCTGAGGTATTTCTTCAGACATCTCCAAAATATCATCGTGGTCTCTCTACCAGTCAGTCAGGTGCAAGTGAAAGTTTAATTCATTATAATATCATATAACTATAGCCATATGTGTATATGTATAGGATATAGCCATATTTATGTATTTACGATCTTGAGACCCGAAGAACTTGAGACCTCAGATCATGTGGTCAGTGTAGCTGTCACTTTTTTTTCCACCGAAGAGATTCCTCTTTGGACGTAATAGCGCGACCACACTTGCCGCCACGGGCCACTTATGTATTT
>NW_007425184.1:0-502 GCF_000475195.1 Diaphorina citri
CGAACCCGCGGCCTAGCGCTTACAAGGCAGACGCACTACCAACTAAGCTAACTAGGCTGGCACACCTACAAATTGAAAATTACAGTAATTCGCAATTATTCTGTTCATTTCATTAGTGGGACCGTTATCACCATGAACTTTATGTCAAACCATAGAGGGACCTTACCTACTTCCACTTATTCACTTGGTATAGGTAGTTAGGTTGGTATTCTTCGAAATTAGTGGGACCGTTATTACCATGAACTTTATGTCAAACCATAGAGGGACCTTACCTACTTCCACTTATTCACTTGGTATAGGTAGTTAGGTTGGTATTCTTCGAATAATAATTGGATAACATACAAAATAGTTGTAATGGAGCAGTTGCAAATGGGTAAAAATTATAAATAACATTCACAATAGTTGTAAATGGGAGGTTGTATTACCTCAAGAAGTACTTGTTAACCGACGTCTGACGTTTACTAATATTTTATACTTGTTTTTTTTTTTATTTTTTTTTTTA
>NW_007425185.1:0-502 GCF_000475195.1 Diaphorina citri
CCTGTCGAATCGGTTCGTGTAAAGATACACAGGCGTGCTTGCTGGAACTTGGCCTGGCGCACTGCCGTGCGCTCAGATGCTTATTTACTTAGAAGCACAGTACCTACTTATTATAGCTGATTCGGTTCTGTAGAACCGCCTACAAAACGTCCCTGATCTCCTAGAGATGAGTAATGAGCATCATTCTACTGTGTGTCTACACTAATTTATTTTACTTTGTCTACAGTAACCCCCCAAAAAAACACTTCGTGTTAAAAAATTAACGTCAAGAGTTACCCTCCACAAAAAAGTACTGATATAAAAAAAAGACGTTCGAATCGGTTCGTGTAAAGATACACAGGCGTGCTTGCTGGAACTTGGCCTGGCGCACTGCCGTGCGCTCAGATTTGATTATAAGTACATTATTCAAGGGTTAAATGTTTCTATTGCCCTTTGTTTACCACCATTGCTATTACAGAAGTAGGTACTAGTGTTCTTGAGATAAAAAGAGCAGTCAAAACTT
>NW_007425186.1:0-502 GCF_000475195.1 Diaphorina citri
TAAATTCTAATAAGCAATCAATCATACATTAAATGATAACGCGTGTATCTATCGATTTATCAATTAAGATGATTATCGGATTTAAATTAAATTTAAATGAATAAGAAATATCCCGGTAGGTGGGTTTCAAAAGGTCTTTGGCGCTTCGCTAAATCGATTTGCAATCTCTTCGCTGGATTTACAATCTTGGCGCTAAATCTAGCGATTCGTCAGGCCTCTATATTGTGGCGATCGCTTATTAGAATCACTCACAGATTTATTATGATTCACATATGCATTGGCTACTCAAGTAGGTACCGGGTACCCATATATGATATACATAATAGGTCTACATGATATAATTACTTTGCTACCAAATGATTTATATCCTAACACCTCACTGTATACGTCGCGGTATAAACCGCGCACCTGAAACCCCCTTGAGCATCGAAAGTGCTTATTCAGGGGCGGATGCCTAGGCTCGGGCGGGGCTAGGGGCGCTCAAATTCAATGACAAAAAAAA
>NW_007425187.1:0-502 GCF_000475195.1 Diaphorina citri
AAATTCAATACTTAATTAATTGTTTGAGAAATTGACCACAACAATAGTGGAAGTCTTCTGCGTTCTGCGGGACACAATATTCTTCCTTTACATTACAAGCTACCTATATTGGTTAGCACTGTTAGGTGTGATTTTTTTTACGGGATTACGGGAGACTTAACTGTCGTACCGTGCTACCTGCAACCCAGAGCAGATAACCTAATACATGGCACTTTGCATAAATAATTGTTTTTCAGGCGCTTATAAAAATGAAAGCTTTGCATGGCGTTTTGCCCAGTTTAATCTATTTCCAGGTGTTCATAAAATGAGTTTTTTTTTTTAGGTGTCATTTGCTGTGGGCTGTTTCGGAGTGCTATCAGTTTCTTTAGAACACCCAACTAACATCTGGTAAAAAAAAGGAGGTCGTATGTGACGAACAAATTTATAAATTTTCTGATCATCCTAGATAATTTCCGATTGTATGATTGCCTTGAAAATATTCAAGTTATGCAATGTGCCACAC
>NW_007425188.1:0-502 GCF_000475195.1 Diaphorina citri
AAAAAAAAAAAAAAAAAAAAAAAAGTGTAGCAGAGTGTCTACCAAAATCAAAAAAAATGAAATTCCCTGACTTTTCCCAGTCTGGTAGACACCCTGATGTAGAAAACTATTATTACTATTTATTACAATACGTAACCTACAGGGTTAGCTAGAAGAGCTCAGTGAGAACACTACCACTAGAAAAAAAGCAAAGAAAAATGAACAGCTTGTGGGTTCGGTTCCCACCCGGGGCGAACTTTTATCCTAAACAGATAAGGCTCGTTCTCGGAACGGCTCGCTTTCTCCTATCCTGTCTTCCTTCTCTCTTTGATTTCGGGACGATAAGACCTCTTACCTCTGTTAAACCTCTTGAAAAAAAAAATAATAAAAATCTGTAATATGAGGTTTTTAACGTACAATTTTACAAATGTATGTGCGAAATGCAAATAATAATAATAGACTCTTGAGTGGAAGGTAACCACTAGGCGAGGTTAACGCCGGAGGCGTTTTTTACCACCTAACC
>NW_007425189.1:0-502 GCF_000475195.1 Diaphorina citri
AAAAAAAGGAATGAAAAAATAATAATTTTCAACTATGGAGTTCAAATGTTAATAATAATAATAAAAAAAAGGAATGAAAAAATAGTAATTTTCAACTATGGAGTTTAAATGTTAAATACAAATCTTAATTTACACATAATATAATCATCTACAAGGTAAAACTCTGATCAACTAACAAAAAATAAATTAATTAAACGTGTCTTAAACAGTATACCAATAATATTCTATCAGGAAAACAAAAAATCTCCTTATAACCTTATATTCGTAGCATAGAGCATTGCACTAAAATTCAATTTTTGGTCCTTCGGGCGGGATCAACTAATAAAAATTAAACATTTCATAAATAATATACCAATAATACTCTATCGGCAAAAAAGTTGTCTTTTACTCGTAGCATAAAGCATTGCACTAAAATTCAATCTTTGGTCCTTCGGGCCGGATAATCCGTATCGGAATCCCTAGCTATTTATACTGTCCAGAGTTCTCTCTACATCAAATGTTC
>NW_007425190.1:0-502 GCF_000475195.1 Diaphorina citri
CGAAATTACTTTCAGTCATGCCTGACAAAGCATATCACATGATATTATTGTGTCCTTTCATAATTAATCGACCACATAATCAAAGCAATAAATAGAAAGTCTCATGTTTTTGGAAAGCTTCTTTTCTCTGTTCATTTAAAGTACAAGAAATAAAATAGTTTTTATATAAATGTAATAATAATAAAATAAACAGAATCATTTTCTGTAAGATTTCGTCTCTTGAGAAGAAATTTTAAAACAATGTTTTGTTTGTCAAAAAAACACGAGTGGGAGAAAAATAAATGAATTAAAAGAGAGAGATAAAGAGGAGGGGGAGAATCTCTAACCATGGTTGGACTGATAATAAAAACAGTGGTGTATCTTGAGGTTTTTCAAACCTCTTAAGCTATAGTTAACGCGGAGGGTGGCGCGTATGCTTTGTAAGGGCTAGATCGTGAGTTCGATTTCCGCCCAAGGCGGATTTTATCCTACACTGATGAGGCTGAATTCCCGTCCTGTTTTC
>NW_007425191.1:0-502 GCF_000475195.1 Diaphorina citri
ATTCCGCTTGCAGGGCTTGATGTAGGAGGCTGCAGATCGGGAGAAACGAAGACGATTTATTGTTGTTAAAATTTATTAAGTCAAACAGAAATCAGTCAACCTTTGGCTAGTTTAAGTGAACGATCTGGTATTCCAGAGTTAAAGCACTTGAGGACAAAAGAGAGATATTTAATAGATATTTGATTCGAAGAGAGAGGACAGGAAAAAGTCTGCCGTTCTAAGAACGAACCTTATCTGTTTAGGATAAAGTTTTCCCTGCGCGGAAATCGAAACCTCTACCAAGCACTTGCAAAGCAGGCGCTCTACCTTTCAAGCTAACTAAATTGGCTTCAATGCTTTTCGGTGGACATGTCAAAGGCTCCATCAGTGGTTACATGAAAATTCAAGGAGGAAGTTGTACTTACGTAAGTTGGCTGCATAGATTTGAACAGTCAATACAAGAAGGAGGACATAGCAGAAGAGGTTATCCATCTTTTTATCACAGGTTAATAAAATCCTCGGA
>NW_007425193.1:0-502 GCF_000475195.1 Diaphorina citri
TCAATGGGTTCGGTTAATCCAATAAAATTTTGACTTGAGCTTTATTTATTGCTGACAATTAACTACACACAAAATGGAAGTGCTTCCTTCGCTTTCTACAGAAATAATCATTTTAATTTTCCCATTTTCAAGTCAAAATATGTACATTTAAGATTTTTGTTTTATGAATATTTTCAATTATTTTTTAATACATTAAAGACTCGCTTTATGTTTTTAAATTATTACTCATGATTCAGCAGAAAAGAGTCAACAAAAATGCACGCAAAATAAATTACAAGATGAACTTCCTTGCCAGATATAGCTTTTCTTTAGGGTTGAGTGCATATAATATTTGTTTTATGGGGGGAAATTTGTTATCTCTAAAAACGACAATTTATTTCTCATAATTCATAAAAATCTTACACACGGTTTCTACAAAAAGAAATGGGTTTCCACAGTTTCATGTTGTGTTGGTTCCAAAAAATAAATATTGTATACCTATGCAAGATAGGAGAGTTTCCAA
>NW_007425194.1:0-502 GCF_000475195.1 Diaphorina citri
CATTTTTTAATATGAGCATTGTGAGCGCGCGAATATTCAAAACTCGCATTTCGTTTTCGCAAGCTAATTGAATCAATCGCGATTTGATTTTGTCTGTTGTGTCTTTTTCATGTTTTTTTGAGTTTTTCACACAAAAGTCACAAAACACAAGTGGGTGAAAGATCGAAGATCGATTTTCTTGAGATCGATTCTTTAGGTGAGATCGATCTGATGGATCGATTTTTAGCCTTTCGATTCGAATCGATTCAAAAGATCGATCTTTTACTCGAGATCGAACATCACTAACTACCACACAACGTTGCTTAACTTCAGTTCAGTGATCCACCGAGAACTGGCGCATGCGCACTCAACGACTTCAAAGTGCTATCGCCGTTGGCTTGTGGTACTTTGAATTTTTAAAATGATAGGTGCCAGCCTAGTTGGCTAGGTTGGTCGGTCTGGCTTATAACCGCTAGGCCGCGGGTTCGATTCCCACCCCGGGTGGATTTTATCCAAAACGGAT
>NW_007425195.1:0-502 GCF_000475195.1 Diaphorina citri
AATGTTCCCTGTCCTATTTTGGCAACTTTCTCGTACTTGGTGGCCTCGTCACAGAATGGGAAGTCATAGTCCTCAATGTATTTCTCTTTTTCCTTTGCATTGAAGATAGAAGAAGCACTAGGAGTCCCTGGAAGGGGTGTTGGAGTTCCCATGGACATTTCTGGTCTACTTCCTGGGTATTGTCCCTTGGGCATCATCATGTTGTTCATGATGGAAATGTCTTGATGGAGAGACTCCAACTAGTAGATTAGTACCATAAAGACAAAAAGACACTGGAAGTCTTCTGGTATTTTAATGCTTACTTTCTAGGGAAAGTTCTGGATTTTCTGGCATCTGGCATTTCAAAATGGTCCACTTTTACAATCGATTTTTTGAATTTTTGCGCCATGGCTTGTTTATGAATTTTTTTACAGTGTTGCCTAGTGAAACAAAAAATTAAAACGGGGCAAAGTTCATTTTTTTTTTTTTTTTTAATAAAGTCCCATTTTTAAAAAATGATAGT
>NW_007425196.1:0-2669 GCF_000475195.1 Diaphorina citri
TTCCTTCTCTCTTCGATTTCGGGACGATAAGACCATAGCAGTTACAGTTCCCTCTGTCAAACCTCTTAAAAAAAAGACATATCAAGATGGGAACTCTTTTTATTTTACATAACGACGGGAACTCTTACCTCGTCAAATATAGCAATCATTTCTAGCGGGGCATCAGGTAGGAAATAAGCCAGCGCATTTTCTTTGTTCGCCAGGATCTGAAATTCCACGGTGAAACTCGAGAAGTTGTTTTCGCACATCTTCTTGATCTTCTCCTTGTAAATGTACTGACCTGAGGACAAAATAATGAGAATAATAACATTAAAAAAAAAAGGTGTGAACATCACACGACTTTCTATTACATTTACGAAATACGTAGGTTTAGTCATTTAGGACTTGGTTAGAATAGATCATGGGTGTGTTATCCTGTGACATTTTATGCTTAGCGATCTGTGGTTTCTTTGTTTCGTCGTGAATACTTTAATTTTATCTTTGAAGTTCTTATGTTCAATTAAGTTGAGTGCTGGTTCTGGTTCTTGGTTTTAGTTCGGTTTAGTGGTGTCTCTGGTCTGAAGTGCAGCTGTCTTAGCTAATGCCTGTCGTATCATGAATACCCGCCAGCCCTGCGCCACTACGTCTGGAGGGACATGCTCTTCACTGACTGTCTGCTCCTTAGTGGGTGCCTGTCTCAGTCTCCTCATGCCGGACTCCTTTGCGCGGGTCCCTCCTGGAAACCCCTACTCCTCCACTCCCGAAGCTTAGGACCCACCACCCTAAAAAAAAAAAGTTTATGGATGAGAAATAAAAATTCTATTTTGATTCATCCATGTCTTGTAAAGAAACAGGGAGAATTTTTTTTTTTTTTTTTTCGGTCGGATCAATGGGAATCAACCATACGCAGCGGAACATTCGCGATCCGGCGCCAAGCTAAGGTGCGTCGGCTCCCGCTCTAACTATTTTTCATGGCATTACTACCGCTTTGATGCTTTATATCTTACGGCAAGCAGCCCGTTCGTCTGTAGAGGAGTTATGGATCAATGGAATGAAAGCAGAGACGCAGAGCTAAAGCCCTTCTTTATTCAATGAGTCTTCTGTCAATTATGTCTAGGAGGGAGAATCAGTTATAATCTTTATGGGGTCTTGTTTTAAATGATTTTGTGTGACAACGTATGTGTTATAATGCTTAGGTTTAGTGCATAGGTTCATACGAAAGAACTTCATTGCATCAAAAACATAACTTTTATTTCCTAATTAAGCGGTAGATCAGAATCGAAACCTCCATAATTTCATCAAGAATAAAATTTGACAGTCGAATCTTGTCTCAACGCATATAGGTTTCGAGTAAAAATGATAAATTGGTAGGATAATTTTTACTTCACAATGTAGATCCAACTGGTTAGAAGAGTGTTTTTTCAGACCCATATAATAGAAGACGCGTTTCAGAAATCCAAACGCCCAAGCTAGGGCGGTCCCCGAGTTGAAATATGGCTTTGTCCGATTCCAAGCAAGTAGCCTTGCGACCGAACACGAAGGTTGCCGGTACGTATAGTTGGACAGATGTGTAGTGTAAATGGTGTATGTGTGTGGTGTTCTTAGGGAAGTAGCTTAGAATATATACCAGTCAAGCGATCGTTAGCTTCTTGATTGCTAGGAACTGCACAAGCACGTTAAGTTGTAGGCAGTGATAAGTGGTTGGTTTTTTGTGAGAAGAGGAGGATAAAAGATGGAATCGAGAGATTTTAGAGTAAGATAATGAGGTAGAGAGGAGGGAGATAATAATGATTATTAAGTTTTCCTATCACCTGCCTGATAACATAAGCGTAAAGCCGACAGCAGACAGACGCCGCGTGCCTAGACAGGCAGCCATGACAGGGGTATCTTCCTGAATAAGGTTTGGCCAGCTGGATATATCCACGCTCTCGCTCTTCCAGAAAAATGGTTTCCTTGTGCTTTTACCACCCACGTTTAAAACAGGGTCTCTTGGTATTTCGGTTTTTTGTTTTTTTTTTTTTTTTTTTTTTTTTTCCTCTTTTTGACCAAAAACCCCCTAAAACAGAGGGGTGCATAAAACAAGTAACTAAAAGAAAGAAAGAAAGAAAGGTCTACTAGCTCAAGATAACTTCTAGACCTTCTCTGGGCACAATAGGATAGTCTCTCACCCAGTGGTACACCGTAGGCGCGTGACTTTAGTCTGCTTGGCTAAGTTCGTTGAAGGGAGGCTTTGATAACGTGAGATTCATTATAGGGGGAGATTAATGAAGGGAGGGCCCTTGAATCTTTTAAAAAGTAAAAAAAGAAGTTTATGCATAAAGCATTGATACATGTATCTTTCAGCACACTACAAGTGTGTTATCTATATATAAAAAAAATTATAATAATAAGGAGTAATAAACCCCACCGTAGGGAGCCACCACATCACCAGTTTTGCGAGCGCCATTTGTCCTCCGCACCCAAGTTAGGGTCGGCTCCATACCTTAAAATAAGTAGTTGGATATTTAAACTCTTAAACTGTGTTTGATTATTCATCATCGGCTGATGACCTCATTCTCCCTGAAAAGTCAGCGATACGCTGCGTCATATGGTTAGCGTTCATATAATGAAGGTGGGGAGCATTAAGGAAGGGAGGGATAACATCATGGTAGGAGGGCCCTGAACGAAAAAAAAAAAAAAAAAAAAAAGTT
>NW_007425196.1:9716-10341 GCF_000475195.1 Diaphorina citri
TCCAAAAACTAAATTTTTTTTTTTTTTGCCGCCTACGGCGAAAAACAAGGGACCACGAAGTTCTATAAAAACGCGGTCAAACTTTCCTGACTTAGCGGGGCCTTCAAATGAAGGGTAAAACTCTCGAATTCTCGGAAATAAAATTCCATTCCAGGCGAATGTATTGTAGAGGGCCAGTTGGTAAAAAGAACAATGACCTACGAGCATATCTGCAGGTAAGAAATAATAATAATAATAAAAAGTTTCCCACCTAACTCCCTAAATTGAATACTACAATAGGAGAGAAATTAGAGGGGGATATTACCTTTAGAAGTGCAATAGTTTCGGAGGAAGTTCTTGAATCGGTTCTTGATTTCAGTGCGCGGTGCCAACATGGTGACCCACTCTCTGATGGAATCTTTATTACCTTTCGAAGTGCAATAGTTTCGGAGGAAGTTCTTGAATCGGTTCTTGATTTCAGTGCGCGGTGCCAACATGGTGACCCACTCTCTGATGGAATAACCACGGGTCTCTTCCAGATCTTCAATAGACTCGATCATCTGGAAAGAAAGAAAAAGTTAGCTTAGTTGGTAGTGCGTCTGCCTTGTAAGCGCTAGGCCGCGGGTTCGATTCCCGCCCGGGGCGG
>NW_007425197.1:0-502 GCF_000475195.1 Diaphorina citri
GGGGGGAACGTTATCCATGTAAAGTAACGCTGGGTTCAATTTGGGTAATGTTTTCACTGTTGTGTATGTTGTTGTTGTAGCTATGCTTGTTTAGTAAGCTAAGCTACTTACCATGTTTACTGCCTACGTTGTCAATGATATGTCAGTGTGGATTTGTAGTTTGTAGACGATGTTTGGTCTGTCTGTAATAGTTGGTAGGTTTACTCAAAGCCTTATTCATTGAATTTAACATAATGTTTCTGTATGCATTGTTTCTCTGCAATTATTATATTTTTTTACCCACTTAAACAAGTTTATCAATCCTTGCATTATGACCAAAAGTAGAGTAGAAAGAGTGGTTATGTGGTCAAGGTTTAGAATGGTCGACTCACAGAAAGCGATAAAAAATTGACGTCCAAATCACATGGAAATACTGCAAGTATAGGTATTGGGTAGCTTACCTGATTGTTCTTATTTACGTGTTCTTTAGCGTTGATTATTAAGCTTCGAAACTCACGATTTA
>NW_007425198.1:0-502 GCF_000475195.1 Diaphorina citri
CGCCCCTGGCTTTTTTAGTGATTGCATGAGTATAGGTACTGTTGACTGCTGTCGAAATACACGCGCAACGTTGCTTAACATTAGTGAACCATTGGGAATTGATGCATTATTCAACGTGCTATCACCACTAGCTTTTGAAGATTAGTGACTCGTACTATTGACTGCATTTTTAGTGACTACTCTTAACTGCATTATTAATTCTGGGTATTGGTATTAGTCGTTTCCGACTTTCCCACAACTCTCTAATGTCTTGACAGCAACGATGACTGATAATGTCTTGACTGCATCATTAGTGACCACTGTTGACTACATTATTAGTGACTGTAATATTTTAGTGACTGTATACTCTTGACTACATTATTTACATCCTGTCTGATTTCATTGACAGCATCTTTCTCATGCCATTACGGTTACGACCAATGAGATAAAGCAGAACATAAAATCCGCAGCTTCTCTGTATGCAGACATTCTCGTACAGCAATGTATGTGGGGAACTATAAAA
>NW_007425199.1:0-502 GCF_000475195.1 Diaphorina citri
AAATCGGGAAATCCGTATTTTTTCACCATTTTGCTAGTTTGTACCGTATATGCCGAAAAAAAAGTTGGCAACCCTAAATAATAGGTAGGTAAAATTTCAGTTATAATAACAATAAATTTATTGTTTCTACCTGCATAAGTAAAGTATTATTATCAATGTTACTTTTACACTTGTAACTTTTATTATTCCAAAAAATTTTACACCTAGGTACCTACTTTCGTGAAATGAAGTCCAGATCCTAGAGTTTTGCCTCATTACAGACAAGGTTCGTTCTCGGAACGGCTGGCTTTCTCCTATCCTGTCTTTCTTCTTCGATTTCGGGACGATAAGACCTCAGCTGTTACAGGTACCTACATCGGGACGATAAGACATCAGCAGTTTCAGGTCCCTATATCAAACCTCTTTGAAAAAGTGAATTGTTATTGACAGACAGACACACACACACGGACCAATGGCTGAAACTTTGGATTTAGGCTCTAGGGACCTCAAAACGTGTTTTGAC
>NW_007425200.1:0-502 GCF_000475195.1 Diaphorina citri
GTTAAGCATTAAAGTAGGAAGAATAACGAACGACGTTCCCCCCTTCCTTTTTTGGGGACTGAAAATCAGCATTTTTTTTACGGTAGAAAGGGCAAGAAACTTATTAGGAAAGAGTGGGTATTGAAAGAAAAAAGTTTATCGGAAAATGGAGTGAGAGTAGAGAAAAATGGAAGACGAAGAATGGCATTAACAAAAGGGAAACTCCCTTTTGTTAGAAGGAGATCAAAAATAATAAATAATCGAAAAAAATTGGGGACGGGGAAAAACGAAGGGAGATGCGTGAGGGGGGACAAAAAAATTGGGGATTAAGTTTGAGAAGCAATGGGGATGAAACTGAAACTAAAAGTAAGGACAAGATTGGAAGAAATTAAAAGAATAATAAAATTCTACACGGAATAACAAAGAAAAAACGCCTTCTGGCACTTGAAACATGAAGGCCCAAAAGGTCCTAAAATTTAATACTGACAAATTTTGCAAACGAACTTTTCAGTCTCATCCCCAT
>NW_007425201.1:0-502 GCF_000475195.1 Diaphorina citri
GATGTGTCACATCTGGATACATTGCAGTGGATACCCTGCGGAGCATTGAACATCTCACATACAGGGCGATTGTCGATTCCCCCGATCGCAAATTTTGAAGCCTCAAGGGTATGCTTCTATTCCCCCGATAGTTTTCTAGCCCCCCCGGGGGAATTGAATGCTGTCCCACATACACATATATATATAGATGTAGATCTGTCCTAGGACAGGTTTCAACACGATGTTCTCCACTTTTCTCGATCTTGGGCGTCCTCCTTCATTTGTTCAAAAGTTCTTCCATTCAGCACATCTCTCAGCATTCCAAACCTCTTTCTTCCTATTGATCTCTTTCCACATACACATAGGCTTACCTGAAACAAGAACAAAAAGGTACAAAATTTAGCTTTAATTTATTCCAATCACCTAGGTGCCAGCCTGGTGGCCTTAGAGGGTAGAGCGTCTGACTTGTTAACGTAAGGGTTAGATTTCCGCCCGGGGCAGATTTTAATTTTTAATTTTAATT
>NW_007425202.1:0-502 GCF_000475195.1 Diaphorina citri
AAAGCCAGTGAAGCATGTCAAGATCAAAGAATCACACAAGAGGAAGGAAGAAGAGATCGGAACGGATTTTGCTGCCCTGGGCAAACTTGTGGCACACATTACTCGACACACTGAACCAAACACTTGTGCTCCAAGTACCCAGAGAATACCGCATACCAGATGATGAATCATTTGGCGAACAAGTTCGAGAAAATCCTGACCAAATTCGTAAAAAGATACTCGACACACTGAACCAAACACTTGTACTCCAAGTACCCAGAGAATACCGCATACCAGATGATGAATCATTTGGCGAACAAGTTCGAGAAAATCCTGACCAAATTCGTAAAAAGATAATAAAAGTTCTATGACTTTTACAACGGATTAATTGAACAACGAAGAAAAATAAGAAAATCATTGCCAAATTCATAAAAACCTGTGCAATTTTAGATGATTTTCACCCTGGAAAAGTAAATCAGCTAGCCTATTTAGCTTGCTTGGTACTGTTGTTAGTGCGTCTGTC
>NW_007425203.1:0-502 GCF_000475195.1 Diaphorina citri
CCGTAAAAATAATTTCAGACATTTTTCTACCCACTACTTCTGCCCTTCGTTCCTCAATGACTCTGGAAACTATAATTTCTTCTTATTTTCTCATTTTCCAGGAATTTCAATTTCTAGTTGAATGATGATTGATTTCATGAATTCATCATTCCCCTTGAGTTCGTACTGTAAAATGAAACGACGTTATTATTTTACAATGTAAAAGGAAAAATGAAAGGAAGAAGAAGAAAAGTCGATGAAGAAAAAGTAAAACAAGAGGAGGAGGAGGAGGAGAAGAAGAGGAAGAAGAAAAAGTAGGAGGAAAAGGAGAAGAAGACAAGGAAAAAGACGATGAAGGAAGAGTAACACAAGGAGTACGAAGAGGAGGAGGAGAAGAACAAGAAGTAGAAGAAGAAAGAGTAAAAATAGGAGGAAAAGAAGAAAACTCAGAGCGCTGTAAAAATTACACTAATGCAAATAATGCGATACGCGAAATGAACTTGATCCAATGTACTTCGTACTT
>NW_007425204.1:0-502 GCF_000475195.1 Diaphorina citri
TATTGCCCATGGTCTTAATGTTTTCGATCAAGTCTTGAAATATTTTGAAAGTTGATAAAGCGCTCTCTCTAATATCTTATCGTGTCTAATTCTGAGTTTTATTGGTTTTCCAATGTGTTGTTTTCACAATTCACTTGAGTGTCTTCGTTTTCTAAAGGTAATAGATAATGCTATTTAAAAGTTTCTTTTTTATTTGATTATCCTCTATGTTGGAACTATTCTTAACAGTTTTACTTTTGTTTTTCCTAGCAAAATATGTTAGTTGTACCTATATCTTTTTGGAAATGAATTTTATATTTATTGCGTTAGATAGAAAATTTTCAAGTTATCTCCTACCTATAACCGATTAAATCTGATATACTTTCTACATATGTTCTATATTTTTGTTGTTCCTCTGTATATATTATAGATTTTGCTGTTTTTCATGTCCTGAATAATTACTTTTAGCATCTAATTTATGTTCTAAAAGTGGATGTCTAGTTACAGACTAGACCCTATATGA
>NW_007425205.1:0-502 GCF_000475195.1 Diaphorina citri
TTTGCTCATCTGTTCTAGTGATGTCCGTTTGTCCGTAACCATTACAGCAAGTGCAGCTGTGTTCTGTGTTGCAACAACTGCTATTTTTTTTAGTTTCCATTTTACTTTAAGCTGTCAATATCGAGTATTATTTGCAGATTCGTGAGATTCGCACGGATGCATCCGTTTCGCATTGTTTTCCATGTTTGAATTGTATACTATAGGTATAGGTAATATTGGCGGATAACTTAAGTTCTAACCAGTGTCATCGTACCACGTGACTAAGGTATTACTTACTTACTTACTTACTTACTTACTTACTTACTTACTTACTTACTTACTTACTTAGTTACATAGTAAGGTATTGATGACAAAAGAATCAAGAGATTTAGGTACACCTATTAGAGATTTACATACTTCATTCTACTTCTATGTATGTGCACCTGTAATCTAAAGAACCCAAGAGATTTGATAGAGGGAAATGTAACTGCTAAGGTCTTTCGTTCCGAAAGAGAAGAGAGAA
>NW_007425206.1:0-502 GCF_000475195.1 Diaphorina citri
AGTGGTTGTTGCGTCTTGACATCTATTATAATGGTTATTGTTATAGCAGTTTCCGGAGTTCCTGAGGACGATTATCTTGTAACCGACTTCTTGTATGTGTATTGTCTCACTGGTGAGTGCACCTGTTGTGTTGTAAGTGCCGGTACATGGTGTATATCTGTACAACATATCTTGCCTAATATCTATCTGCGGTACAACTTGTATATCTATGATTGTACCATTTGTATTTTGACTATGTTGTATACCTTTAACCTGTTAGTGTTAAATTGAAAGTACCCGGTGGTATGTAAAATGTAATGTAAATGCAGTTTCTTTGTGTTATTATGTCACAACTTTGGTGCTCACTGCAGCATTGTAGGATTTTTCCAATATCTAATAATCCCTAAACTCCAATGTTTACCTACCATGCTGGCACCGGTCGCTACTATGCGCATTTATATGTCATAGCTACTCATTTCCCTCACGAGGCTGAGTGGGCCCCGCAACAGCCAGTCACGGTATC
>NW_007425207.1:0-502 GCF_000475195.1 Diaphorina citri
AAAAAGAAAAGTTTTTCTCTCTCTTTCTATCCATCTCAATCTGTCTCTATCTCACTCCCTCTCAAGCACACCGAGTCGGTCTGTCTTTCTCTGTCTCTTTCTCTCCCCCCCTCTCTCTCTTTTTCTCTCCCTATCTCAATCTGTCTCTATTTCACTCTCTCTTACTGTATCGGTCTGTCTTTCTCTTTCTTTCTTTTTCTCTATCTCACTCTCTCTCTCAAGCACACTGAGTCGGTTTGTCTCTCTCTATCTCTCCCGCACTGTGTCGGTCTGTCTCTTTCTCATTTCAGTCAAGATGTTTATTTAATCAAGTGATATTCAATGCATACAGGGTGATGTTGGTCGTGAAAATTGAAGGTTGTGTTAGCTGATTGTTTGATCATAAGCATAAGTCTTGAACGGTTTGCCCGATCAATACCTATGATTGGCCAGCCTACTTAGCTTAGTTGGTAGTGCGTCTGCCTTGTAAGCGCTAGGCCGCGGGTTCGATTCCCGCCCGGGG
>NW_007425208.1:0-502 GCF_000475195.1 Diaphorina citri
ATAAAATACAAAAAATGGACGAAATGGAAAAATTTTCACTTTTTTCCAACGTTGCCACAAAATAAAATACGCGTAATGTCGGTCGTTCCTAATTTGTTAGAGAGTTCAAAAAAAGAACTACTCTTTTCAGTGGACTACTCAGTCAATGAGTCGGATTCTAGAACATTTAACCCACTCTGCTCTTCAACTAAGTAACTCCCTATAGCCTATCCTATACCTACCTAGGGTATGGGTACAGGGAGTTAGTTTAGTTAGTATCTTTAGGATCTAAATCTAACTCATTACTTACTTAAACGCCCGAACTTATGAATAAAAATTCTCGTTCTCAAGTCAGACTGAAGTCAATTTTGACCAATCAAATGTTTGGAATTCAGTGCTACTTGAGAGCCAGTATTTTGTTCGTAATATGGGGTGCTATAATAATTGGGAGGAAAAAGAAAAATAATGGAAAGGACAAAGTAATCACCAAGGATGCAATTGTTTCAGCGAGAGCAATGAAGTG
>NW_007425209.1:0-502 GCF_000475195.1 Diaphorina citri
AAGATCGATTTAGGTATCTCGGTATCTAGAAGTCGTAGAAGAAAAAGAAAAATTCCGTTTGTCTTCATTTTTCCTGCTCTATGATTTTGAAACATCATCACCCAAGTAAGCGCAACTGATCTATTTACGAGTGTGTGCCTAACAAAATTTCTTGGCCGGGAATCAACCCACTTACTCCTGATTATCACACCATAATTTGACCACTACACCACCTAATACAGAGTATGCAGTAGGCAATAGCCACTTTGCTAATTGCTAGTTCAAAAAATCTTGTTCGGTCTTAGGGCATTGAACCCTTGATCTTCACCTTGGCGAGCCCGTAACTTTACCGTAACCTCAGTACCACTCAGTAGGTACAGCATGGTTTGAATTCTTCAACTTTAGGACATACTAAGGCATGCTATGACGCAGGCTACAAGGAATTCAGCCAGCGTAATGATCAGCAGCATTACGGTGCAGTTTTTAGTTATTAATTAGTATGGAGGATTCTACATATGAATAG
>NW_007425210.1:0-502 GCF_000475195.1 Diaphorina citri
GGGTTACCCCAGCGTTCCCCGACAACGCCAGGTTTTAATAACGTTCTGTTTAGGAAAAATTGGGGCCTATAATGCCTATATGTCAACCTTGTGATTCTCTTTCTGCCCTCTGAATATCATAGGCCTTAATTTCCCCTTTTTGATGTCCCCTCCCTTCTTTTCAGCCTGTGTGTTAAGGGAGGTAGGTACGTATACGTACCTTCTTCTTCTTCTTTTTCTTCTTCATCCACTTCTTCTTTTCATTACTTTATTCTATCTCCTTTCCCTCCCTTTCTTTCTCTTCCTCCTCCAATAGTTTTCCTAATTCCTTCTTTTTCCCTCTCTCTCTCTCTTTCTCTATGTCTCTTTCTCTCTCTGTCCCATTTTCTCCCACCCTCTTTTTCCTATATTCATCTGTGTCTGACTATATCTGTCTGTCCCCCCTCTCTCTCTCTCCTCCCCGTTTTCTCCCTCTCTCTCTCTCTTTCTTTTTCCTATCTTCATCTCTGTCTAACTTTATCAG
>NW_007425211.1:0-502 GCF_000475195.1 Diaphorina citri
CTTCGCACCTTATAATCTTTTTTGGATGCGAGAATACTTCCAGGTTTTTGCTACAAAAATAATGCACCCCCTCCTAAAAGAAGCTAGAAAGGTACGTTTTAATGATTATAATTTCGTTGGCGAGATTTCTGTGAAAAATAATCAGGTTACGCCATTTGATTTTGAACTTTTTTGATAGAGGGAACTGTAACAACGGTCTTATCATCCTGAAATGCGAAAGAGAGGAGGACAGGCTAGGAAAAAGTCAGCTGCGGGAATCAAACCTTTTAAAGCTCCGTAAAGAGCCAACAACCCTGGAGCTCTATTGGGTTTATTTTTCGTCAAGAAAGAAAAATAATACACATTTCTCAGCAGAAGCCGTTTGTTCTCTTGATGTGGCAACACTCATTACAAACGAATTAGGACCCAAACAATCCCCGAAATCGAATAAAAAATCCCTGAATAAAGAAATTCATTATCGAGAGAAGAGAGGCGAGGCAGGACCTTATGAAAGCATTGGGGC
>NW_007425212.1:0-502 GCF_000475195.1 Diaphorina citri
AAAAAAATTGAACACTGAACAGCAGTTTGAGAAAAACCAAAAATACGAGCGTCCGGTTAATTTTGCCGGTCAGTGTAGATCTGCCAGACCGTCGGAACGTGTGTGGCGGAAAAAAAGTTTCCGACTTCCAGGTCTCTCAGACGGTCTGAAGACTGAAGTCGGAAGCTTATTCCGCACACACACGTTCCGACATACCTAGGTCGACATGTCTGAAAGTCGGAGAGTGGTCGACCTTAAAATCATAAGTGAGTTTCTTAAAGCGCTATAAATGAGGGTCAGGTAGACATCAAAATATAAATGGAGAGGAGGAGTGGAGTAGAAGGAGGAAGAAGAGGAAATGAGGAGGAAGAAAAAGTTAAAGAAGAGTAGGAGGAAAAGGAGATGAAAATTCTAGAAGAAGAAAAGTAGGAAGAAATATAAGAGAGAAATATTAGTAGGTACAAATAAGCATGCGCACAGTTACCCCCCCATGCGCACAGTTACCCAACCCCTGCGCACCATT
>NW_007425213.1:0-502 GCF_000475195.1 Diaphorina citri
ACGAAACTTTTTGATAACGTGCCTTGCTTAGGCACGTTTTACTTGGCGCGAATTTTTGAAAATTTTAAAATTTAAATTTCAGAAAAGTTGAAACTGAAACTGAAACGTAAAAGGATTACCGAAAAGAAAACTGCGAAAGGTGGTTTTGAAAGAGGCGAGTGAGTGAACTGCAAAAAGTGGGAAACCTGAAAGCTATCAACAGGCATTTGACTTTCAGCATTTCAGTTCCTAGGTAGGTATCCTTAGGACTCAAGGGATTGCGAGATTGATGGTTTTCCCCCCAGTTGAGCTGACTACAGACCTATTTTGGCAGCTCTTTTCCACCAGACGTGTCAACTATCTGATCGATGCAGGTCTCGATAATTATTAGGGGGCAGAGGGGGTGCCCTTTAGCCTCATTTTTCTCCTTTACTGTAGGCCAGACTTCCACAATTTGGAATGCAGCCTGAAATGTGTGCTCTATCCTTTTTCAGGTGACCAACCAATTGCAATTTGTACCCTT
>NW_007425214.1:0-502 GCF_000475195.1 Diaphorina citri
TGTCAAACAAGCAAGATCAATTTGCGCGCTCTCTAATTCGTTCCAATTCCAGAATTCCTTCTTCCCTCTTTCCGTGTTCTCCTTCTTAATGTCACCGGGATAAATAATTAGGTGCCGTCATTCCGCTTGTCTGGCTAATCAATCAATCAATTTGTTAGGTGATCTTCAAAGGAGAAAAGTTTTCCAAGTCAAGGGAGAGAGGGGAAAAATTAAGTTGTTCGCGTTTTAAATTAGGAGCGCGGATTAGAAAGAAAGAAGGAGAAGTAGAAGAAGACGAAGAAGAAAGAGGAGGAGCAGGAGAAGAAGAAGAAGAAGAAAGAGGAGGAGGAGGAGGAGAAGAAGAAGAAGAAAGAGGAGGAGAAGAAGAAGAAGACGAAGAAGAAAAAGGAGGAGAAGAAGAAGACGAAGAAGAAAGAGGAGGAGAAGAAGAAGACGAAGAGGAGGAGAAGAAGAAGAAGAAGGAAAAGGAGAGGAAAAAAAAAGGAAGAGGAGAAAGAAATAG
>NW_007425215.1:0-502 GCF_000475195.1 Diaphorina citri
TTTTTTTTTTTTTTTTTTTTTTTATTTTAGTACGCAACTAGAAGGTTAAAATTAAAATAGTACGCAAGTTACCTACAGCCATAAAAACAACCCTTCCCCGTATATCTACATCTATATAAATAAAATTGTAGATTTGCCTGAACATTGTTTAGAATCGTGAAATTTTTAGTTATTATTACTCCTTAAGGTGGATTTTCACCAACGCGACCTCTGTCGCGCAACAAATCGCGCGACAAATGTCGCACGACGTGACCTGTTTTCACTTGCAACATCTGTCGCGCGACGTGACCGGTTAAAAATTAAAGCACTCCCCGACAAAATAGCGCGACATTTGTCGCGCGACGTGACCTGTTTTCACTTGCAATTAAAAAATATTTTAATTTATTTTTTTTAAGCTGTGTATTCAACGTGATATAGGGTGATAAAAATTATATAAAAAAATTAAAATTTTATTAAAATTAAAGCACTCCCACTCATAATAAAAAACAAACTAAAATGAAGA
>NW_007425216.1:0-502 GCF_000475195.1 Diaphorina citri
TCCAAGAACGAACTTTATCCGTTCAGGATAAAGTCTGGGAATCGAATCGAACCCGCAACCTAGCGCGTACAAGGCAGACGCGCTTTCCTCCAAGATAACTAGGCTGGCCGAAAACAAATTTGATGTAGATATAGACACCCATCAAAAACGACAAAACAGCATACGTCTCAATTATTGTTATTTTTTTTTAAAGAGGTTTGACAGAGGGAAACTGTAACTGCTAAGGTCCTATCGTCCCGAAATCGATGGGAGAAGGAAGACAGGATAGGAGAAAGCCAGCCGTTACAAGAACGAACTTAATCCGTTCAGGATAAAGTCCGCCCAGGGCGGGAATCGAGCCTGCAACCTAGCGCGTACAAGGCAGACGCGCTTTCCTCCAAGATAGGCTGGCCGAAAACAAAACAAATTTGAAGTAGATATAGGCATAGGCACCCATCAAAAACGACAAAACAGCATACGTCTCTATTATTAATACCTACCGTTTTAAGTAGGTAGGTACCTG
>NW_007425217.1:0-502 GCF_000475195.1 Diaphorina citri
CATCACCTTCATCGTTTCCTTCACCACTTCTCTAGTTCTTTCCTTCCTTTTAACCTCTCTCAACTTCTCTTCATTCTTCTCTCATTCATCTTCTTTCTTCTCTACTTCTTTCTCATCTCTTCTCTTGTGACACTCCTTGAGGTCTTCTCATCGCCTCAACTTCCCCTTTCTTCATAATCACTTCTCCATCTTCTCCTTTATCACTTCCTCTCTTCTTCAAATCCCTTCACACTCATTTTCATACACTCTTTTTCCTCAAGATCCTCTTCTCTCCTCTGTTTCTTCTTCCACATCCGGGTCCTCCTCCTCCACTCTACGCCTCCACCAGAGCATGAGGGCCAAGGCAGCATCGGTAGGCTTTTCTTTTCCTTTCCTAGATTCCCTATAAAATCAGTGGCGAATCTACGCTACGGTACACGGGGAAAAGATATGAAATATACGAGTATGTGGTAAAGAGGGATATATCTGTCTTTCATCTGGATGGATGTGATGATGAATTCTG
>NW_007425218.1:0-502 GCF_000475195.1 Diaphorina citri
CACCCAATGTACCCCCACCCCAATCACCCTCCATTCCCCCACTATCCCCCTTCACATATACTTCCCCTGCATCAAAAAAACTCTCACAATGGAGCAGTTGCATTTGGGTAAAATTTATTATTAAAAGGTCGATTTCTCTGATAAAAGTTGTCAGAAACGTATGCGCACAAACATGAATTGCGCAGAAATGCATGCGCACAAACAGATTAATGTGTTACCTGCGAGAAAGCTTTGCTCGGGAAATTTGATGTGACGTCATCGCGTACGGGAGCGTATGCCGTGACGTCAGAGTTCAAGATTTACCGGTATTTTTACTTCAGGAGATGCGCAGAAACCAGAAACGTATGCACACAAACAGTAATTGCGCAGAAATGAATGCGCACAGATTAATGTGTTGCCTGCAAGGGAGCTTTGCTCGGGACATTTATTTTGAATTTTATATGATTTAGATTAGAAATTGACCATTGTACAATGTACTTTCATGTATCTTATGTGCAAATAA
>NW_007425219.1:0-502 GCF_000475195.1 Diaphorina citri
TTTCTATTTTTTTCCCTTCTTTTTTACGTACGAATATCAATTGATACCTAACCTTTTCCTCTCAAGGTAGGAACCCAACTTTGACTTTAGATACGTATTTGCTGGAACATAAATACAAGAAAAGAATCTGCCAAAGTTGAACAATGCCAAAGAAAGTCGCTAGTCTTAAACCTAAAACAGTCAAACCTAGAAAATCTAAATCATCCAATACGCTATTAAACATTTGTTCAAATACCAATCCCTGTAAATATACTTTAAGTACATTAACCGATCCGTTACCTATAAATGACCGTTGCAATTCAAATATTGACCGTTATAATTCAAACAGTGACCGTTACAATTCAAATATTGACCGTTATAATTCCAATTTTGACTGTTACAATTCAAGTAGTGACCGTTATAATTCAAATATTAACCGTTACTTTTCAAATAATGACCGTTACTTTTCAAACGATAACACATCAGAGGAAGAGGATGGTTTATTGAAACCGGTTCAAAGGAA
>NW_007425220.1:0-502 GCF_000475195.1 Diaphorina citri
TATGTCAAGTTCCAAGCCTGTAACGTGCTCTACGTCTTCTATAATTTTAGTGGAGATATCCTCTACGCTTTGAATGACTTCAGCAACGGAAGAACTTATGCCATTTGTAATACTAGTAAACATATTCGATATTTTACCAGAACTATCTTCTTCTTTCTTTTCTAATTTAGTTTTCTCGCCATTACTCTCCGTTACCTTATGTTCACCAATGTTAGCAGATGAGGCGACACTTCCATTTTGTTTACCAGTGTCTTGGACTTCAGGTGTGGAATGTTTTGTTTCAGATTCTTTGGGTTCTGTGGATGACTTTGGTGTCGAGTCTACCTTAGAATGCACTTCTCCATCTATTATTTTCTCTGCACCGTTCGTTATGCTAATTTCCATATTTTTAGCTGATGAGGAGGGTAGTGTTGTATCTTTTGAAGATTTCGTAGGAGACTCTGCTTCTTTTGATTTTTCCTTGGGTGACTTGGGAGGAGAACCAAGTTTGTCAACTTCAATG
>NW_007425221.1:0-502 GCF_000475195.1 Diaphorina citri
GTCAATTCTTCCGAATGAATGGCGAGACTGACACCAGAGTGCGCCACTTGTTCCCATTCGTGCACCTTGAAACGAGAATAGTAGGATGTTCAGGTCCATTTGAGAAAGAAAAAAAAGTTCTGATAGAAGGAACTGTAAAAACGGAGGTCTTATCGTTTTGAAATCGGAGAGAGAAAGAAAATAGGATAGGAGGAAGCCAGCCGTTCCGAGAACGAACCTTATCAGTTTAGAATAAAGTTCGTTCTGGTGGGAATTGAACCCGCGACCCAGGCCAAACACGCTACCTTCCAAGCTAACTAGTCTGGCTAAAAGAACTCCTGAAAATTGATATGAATGTTCCCACATTTCAACATACTAAAGCTGGGACTGTGGTCCACCCTCACAGACAGCCCTCGGGGCCCAATAACAAATCGTGCTCCATAAAATATGGCTGAAAACTACTGAAAAGAGGACTTTCAGTTAATGACGTGGGTTCGATTCTCGCCCGGGCCGAACTTTATCC
>NW_007425222.1:0-502 GCF_000475195.1 Diaphorina citri
AAGCCAAAGAAAAGGCCATTGAAGAAAGCTAATTTCAAGCACAAGTATAAGAAACCAAAATATGTTAAAAGTAACTACAAAGCCCCTCAATCCTGGAATATGCGAACTCCTTTCATTCACTATCAGCCTGAGCCGACAAAAAAGGAGAAACATTCAAACACCAAACCATTTGAGCCTTCCTATGACGAAACTCCAAAACATTCTCCATATAAAACGACCTACGAACCAATGCAGTACGAACAAGAAGAGTTCAAACCGTTCCAGAAAGATCATAAAAACTTTCTCGAAGGGTTCGAAAACATATTCGACAGCAACTTTGTGAGTCTATTCAACAAAGACAGCGATGAAAGCAAACAAGGGCAACAAGGCAAATCCGTCGATTCTTCTGACAGTCATCCAGCTGGTAGTTTAGAGGTGAACTCGTACAGAAGCGCAGAAGACGTCAGTCACATTTTGGGTGATACTTTCCTCAAAGCGTATGACAACACTGGGCATAAGAAAA
>NW_007425223.1:0-502 GCF_000475195.1 Diaphorina citri
TAATTTGTATTGGCTTAACAGGGCTGTTAAGCTAACGGGCTGTTTGAGGCTGGAAAGAAGGTTGGTGAAATCCACCATGACTGTTTCCAGTCCCTTATAAGGCCAGCTACTTGCAATATTGGTTAAAACAATGAATGCAATTTGATTTACATCCATTCTTCTAACCAAGAACGGAAAAGGTTTGTTAGAAAATAATGATCTTTTACTTACCTAACCAATAACTTCCGTAGCCGAGGGGGTATATTTCAGAGTCCGCCAACTTCAGTTTCATTGCCTCGACTTCAATTTCCAAGGCTGGACTTCAATATTTTTGGAAATAAATAACTTCAATTTCTTTGACCTAAACTTTAATCTCTGTCAGTTTGTCTTCAATTTTTAAGACACTTCAATATTTTGGAGCTCAATAACTTCAATATCCTCGAACTAACTTTAAATTATTTCAATTTTCTCAAGACACTTCAGTAATTTGGAGTTCAATAACTTCAATTTCTTCAACTTGAAC
>NW_007425224.1:0-502 GCF_000475195.1 Diaphorina citri
GGTAATCAAGATGAAGACTGTGCGATTTCAAGCAGATTTTCAATTATCCTCAAGATAAGATCTGAGGTTATTGGACTGCTTGTTTGTGTTCGAACGGGAACGTGTGCTATAGTTTTTTAAAGAACTCTAAATTTTCTATGTGTTCCTAATTAAAATAATAACGTTTAATGAACCCTAATATGTACATTGTACAATGTACATACATACATAGCAATAATATAAAATTATTTTTTCACAAGAAAGTCAGGAAAGGATTAAAGGTGTTAGCGAAATGTTTATAAAATCCCAACTATTCTTCATATGAAAAATTAGTTATGTAATTAAATTATGTTACTTTGTATTCTACTATCGTTATCTAGTAGGTATAGCATTCCTATGTAAACCGAAACACCTCATTTCATGTCATTATTATTAAGGATGAATATTTTTTTTAATTTTCCCCATGACTACCTACTATGTATTGGTAATATAGGAAGGTAGATAGTTATACACGCTTTGTAAT
>NW_007425225.1:0-502 GCF_000475195.1 Diaphorina citri
GTTGTCCTATGTGTAGTGTATGTTGATCTACATACTAATTGCGTACATAACGACCAGTTGGCATACCAATTGCGGACACTTCCTAATAAAAGTTACAAATGGTAGTTGTGTACACTATCAAAAAGTTACACACATGTGTAGGCACTGATTGAAAAAGATATTCATATCAGTCATAATCATAACATAACCTAACTACACTGCAAAAGTTGATCATTTGTAAAAGTCTTTTTTTGAACTTTACCTTGCGCAATTAATAAAATCAGTATAGATAATGTAGATATGTCACCTTTTTCGACCCGACACGTTTCCGATTAAGTGGTCCGCAACTAGTCGACACCGGTATGTTGACATAGTTTGATAGATATGCATTGCCTATTCCCAACTCCTAGATATCATCATGCCCAGTAACCTTCAAAGCGGAGATTACGTTTCTCTGATGTCAGATAAAGTCATGTGTGTATGACAAAGAGGCAAGATAGAGATAGATGGGGCGGGAGAGGGA
>NW_007425226.1:0-502 GCF_000475195.1 Diaphorina citri
AACATTATCCCATCAGGATAAAATCCGCCCCGGGCGGGAATCGAACCCGCGGCCTAGCGCTTACAAGGCAGACGCACCCATGCACTTTTCTTTTCCCTTGTTTAGACTGCGGCCTGATCGACTGTGGTGTAGACCTTGTTAAGACCAAGGGAGTAAAGGGACTTTCCAGTGTCATTCAAGTCAGAAAGGGCCAGAAAAACCTGTTAATATCAAAAGTACGGTTGGTCCAGTGGTAACGCGCTTGCTTGCCATGCAGAAGGTCCCGGGTTCGAATCCCACCATCGACAAAAATTTTAGTGGTAACGTGCTTGCTTGCCATGCAGAAGGTCCCGGGTTCGAATCCCACCATCGACAAAAATTTGTACTCGTTTTTCGATTGCAAATAATTTACGGGTTACTTTCTGGTTCTCGTGTTGACCCAGCACCCCTAAATGGAAAGTATTGTGTCTCTTCTCGCCCATCTGATGAGAGGCATACTACGGGATGGGCATGCTACGACACA
>NW_007425227.1:0-502 GCF_000475195.1 Diaphorina citri
AGAGGGAGAGAGAGAGAGAGAGAGAGAGAGAGAGAGAGAGAGAGAGAGAGAGGGAGGGAGGGGATGAAATGAAGTTCAGGAAAAAAGGAAGAAAAGGGGTCTCTCCCCGAAAGAAGAGGGAAAGGTCAAGAATCAAGAGTGTTTGATGAATTTGAAATACGTACCTACTAATGTAAGTGAATATTATTAATTTTACTACAGGTCAGGGTTCAATCACATCGGATGTAAAATACCTGAATGCTTTTTAGTAACGGTCGAGTTAAAACATAGACCTCACTATGGTTCGGTCAAATAATGCAACATCTATTCCCCAGTCTGTCTTAATTGTACTCGTACTTCTATTCCCGAGATCTGTTCTCTCAATCACAAGCCACAATGTTCTTCTGATTGCAGGCCGCTGCAGATTCAAACTGAGCTCGAAATCTCTCAAAGATTCGCCATCATCCGGCACACTATCACGTAGACTTACCAAGTCAGCAAGTGACTTGAGTCAGCACAGTGT
>NW_007425228.1:0-502 GCF_000475195.1 Diaphorina citri
GAACTCACTTCTCTCGTTGAATAATCGATTGTCTTAAACTCTGTCAAAGGTTTTATCAAGCCAGATATACCTACACATATTGATATTAGAATGTTATCAGTGATACTATTATAAGCACTAATATTATTATCAAAGCTTTGAGAACACAGAGATTTCGGATAATGTAGACAACCTTTTAACGCTGAAAAAGAAAACACACGAAGCACATTCTAGTCTGAGATTTAGGGAAGGAATTGATTCCTTGGTGGAGATGCCTCTAGTACAATAATTTCCAATGAAATCTTATATTATAAGAACAAGATCCATTCACATTTCACAGTTCACATTTCACATTTCATAGTTCACACACTGATCGCTTTATCTCGAGAACCACAACACCTAGAAAGCTGAAATTTGGTAGGAATATTGATAATTTTGGCAGATGGCAAAAGCTTGATGCTAATTTTGGCTGATAAAAGAGATGTGGGGGAAGAAAGGGGGAGGAGTTGAAAGCTTTTCCTGT
>NW_007425229.1:0-502 GCF_000475195.1 Diaphorina citri
ATTAAAGCCTTTCATGCAAGAAGTTGATTCAAAGTCAACATCGTCTAGAAACTCATCTTTGCTAAAGTAAGACGAGACTGGATCAGCATCTTCAATAATCACAGACATACGCTTATAGCGAATCTTTTCACACAAATATTTCCTCGGTTACCACTGCTGACTCGGGTCCATCGCTATGCTGACTCAAGGTCAACATCGACTGGAAACTCATATCTTTGCTGAAGTAAAACGAACTGGATCAGCACATTCAATAATCACAGACACACGCTCATAGCGATACATTTCACAGGAATATCTCCTCGGTTACCACTGCTGCTTCGGGTCCATCATTCTGCTGATTCAAACTTAACATCGACTGGAAGGCCATATCTTTGCTGAAGTAAGACGAGACGAATTGGATCAGCACATTCTTGTTGATGACAGATTCGTTTTGAAGCTGACTGAACCGGTGTCGAGGGAAGTCAACCAGGACGACGTTGGGGTAGCTGGCCTTGATGTGAAG
>NW_007425230.1:0-502 GCF_000475195.1 Diaphorina citri
CAGTACTGAGTATTATTATGTACCACTTTGCTATCGATTCTAGGGAAATCAATCCTTAGTTAGTAAACCCCGGCATAAACACATTGTCAGTCCTTAGTGCACCAGAAAAGGAAACAGTTAACAGGAGAGAGGAAACAGTAAAAATCCAAACACTTCAACAACAACAACAACAACAACAACAACAGTATTCAAGACTAAGAACAGACTTGTTAAACATAACAGAAAACAAAGTTAGAAAAATGGAAAAAGCAGCAAAAGCAACCCCATTCCGAGTACTTATTATCCAGCATTCATTACACCGAATTTCACGTTAATCCTTATGTTGTCACAAAAATTCCACAACGTTACAATACGGAGCGCCAGATTTTTTTGCAGTCGAAAGAACACAATTTACAAGTTTTGAAAAAAAAAAAAGTAAAAATGAGAGAAGAAGAATGTTCATACAAAGTTCTGGTTTTGTCTTGCGAAGAAAATTTCCTGAAAGTTAATTTGAGGTTTTGAA
>NW_007425231.1:0-502 GCF_000475195.1 Diaphorina citri
AAAAAAAATGAAGGGAAAAAGGGTTATGAATATGTCACTTTCAAATCTTTATCCATGTCAAGTTCCAAAGAATGTCAGGGTCCAAGTTCCCTATTTAGGTACAGGGTTTATTGATTCCTTCACCTTTTTATGTCAGTTGAAACTGCTAAGGTCTTATCGTCCCGAAATCGAAGCGAGCAGGAGGACAGGATATGAGAAAGCAAGCCGTTCCGAGAACGACTCTTATCTGTGTCGGATTAAGTTCGCCTCCCGCGCGGGATTCAAACCCGCGACCTAGTGCTTTCAAGGGAGGCGCGCTACTCTCCAAATTAACTAGGCTCAGAAAAAAAAAAAAAATATTTGATAGTCAGAAAACCAATTTTAGGACACACCCAATTTTCATCTACTAGAAGATTTTTAAAGCATACAAAATAAAAGTTGTACCTACTCTTATATTATGGTCGCTTCTCCCACTCCTTTTCTCCTATGAAGGCTGTGATCTGAAAATTTTCACTGTGTGAAT
>NW_007425232.1:0-502 GCF_000475195.1 Diaphorina citri
CCGGGTGATCAGGCGTTGTTTGGCCTTATTTGGAGAAATTTTCAAAATGGGAAGGATTTTGTGAGATTTCCAAGACAAAAGGCAAATTTAACGCAATTTTCGTGTAAAAAGTACTCGTCCTTATGTATTTGGAAGGGAATTCTGCCATTGCAGGTCAGTCTCATCAGCATTAGGAAAACAAGGAACACAATATCGTTGGGATTACTTGATGCCACTGATGAACCATCTCGGTAATATATTCACATTTACTTGTTCACCCTGTATTCTAATTTTACAACTAATATACACTATCAGTACATTCATTCCGTGAGATCCTGTATATGACATACTATATCTTGTAGATTTTCAATACCAGCAATGTGCAATGTTAAAATTTAGTCTAAAAGAAAACAAGCTGGGTCCGTCCCTCCGGGAATATTTTAGCCCGTAATTTATTCGATCATGGTTAAAGAATACCTTTGTACCTACCTAATTTGTTTAATATTCAGTTTATTATCATTCT
>NW_007425233.1:0-502 GCF_000475195.1 Diaphorina citri
TACTGTATCGTATACCTTTGTATTGGTTTCGAGGTTTAAATTTTAATGTAAAAGTAAAGTAAGTTACCTATATGATGATGAAAAAATTCCGACATGTTTGGTATACCTTGCGAAAAAAGTCTTCAAAGCGTTTCTAGCAGGCTTTGTGCGACAATTGACAAATCAAACTTGCAAATCAAATCCTTTTCTCCAAACTCCCCAAGGTCCCTAACTGTATGCGTTGCAAGAATTTCACATCCTTAGATTTGAGACGATTTTCCAACAATTCACCTACGTCAACAGAATTTCTCTCGTGGGTAGATAATTCGATTTTGTCCTCATGTATAACCTCTCTCTCTCTCTCATAGCATGTCACCCACACTGTAGCATGTCACCCTCCAGACCATGTTATCGTCTCACTAATGTCATAGCATGTCACCCTTCGTAGCATGTCACCCACACTGTAGCATGTCACCCTCCAGACCATGTTATCGTCTCACTAATGAGACATTCTGGAAGACAT
>NW_007425234.1:0-502 GCF_000475195.1 Diaphorina citri
ACACTCAATCGTCTCTCGCACCATTCGCTAGGAGGTCTCCAGACGACAAGTCATCCGAAGACATCCCTTCTGAGGGGGACAAGAATAATAATAAACTGAATATTAAACAAATTAGGTAGGTACATAGGTACTGATCGAATAAACTACGGGCTAAATAATTCCCGGAGGGACGGGCCCAGCTTGTTGAAAAATTCAAAAAATTTTAGTCGATCAGATTGCTTAAACCTAGATTGAAACTGAAACGGAGTTTAAACTCACATTGTGGATACGGGCCTGAGTGAGTTCTACAATTCACTGAACGACTAGTATTCGCCTTCTTGAGTAGGAACAAGGAAGGAAGTTGGATTAGCACGAAATGAGAAAACAGATAACGTTGGAGAGAAAAAAAAGAAGGGAAAACGGAGAGCAACATGGGCGAGCTAGAGACGTGAAGAGGATATCATAAATCGTGAGAATAAATTAAAAGTCAAAGACATTATGAATTCAAAATCTGAGATTCTGG
>NW_007425235.1:0-502 GCF_000475195.1 Diaphorina citri
TACCCCTCAGATTACCGGGGATAATCGGTCGAAACGATAACTTGTAGTCTTCCTGATTCAGATGGAGAGAGTCAAAGTGGGAAAGGGTTTTTTCATCTAGGTACATATTTTCAAGATGTGTCCACACATAGTCGACTGGCCATCGATGGATGTCGACTGAACCGTCCACACTATTTGGAAATTTGGGAAAAACCGTCAATATTTGGAAATTTGGGTAATGCAATCACTATGCAAAAATGAATTTTGCTGTGCTTTGCAAGTTTGCACTCTTCTTAGATTGCGCTAAATTATCACTTTACCTCTTACCTATTACTTTGAAAAGGCAAAGTTAAAAATCAATCCTTTGGCTTTGAGCTCCAAGTTTTTCCAAAGCAACTGCTGCTGGATCACAATCCTGTGAAAAAGCCATTGCAAACCTAACCAGAATTTCACTGTCCAATTGACCATTTGACCAGAGGAATTTTACTCGCAATAAAACATACTTGTAACTATTATCTTGCTT
>NW_007425236.1:0-502 GCF_000475195.1 Diaphorina citri
TAGTGCTGTAGTGAAAAAGTTGTTTAGTGCTGTAGTGAAAAAGCTAGTGGTGCTTTTTGTCCCCTATAGGTCTTCAAACAGTCTCATGGCACTTTAGCTCAAGCACAAATGTATCAAAAACATACAGACATTTAGTAGATTTAATATGAGGACTTCAATTTTGACCGGGGAAAAAATCCTGGAAAGATTATGACGTCTTCCCACTAATTTGCGAAATAAAGTCCCCCACCTACACTAATTTGGGGGGGGATTCTGAAAGGTACAATATCGGAGAAAAAATAGAAATTAAAGATACCTATTATATGATATTTATTTTTATTTACTTTATAGCCAATATTTATTGTGTTAAAAAGTGGGTATTTACGGAGTAGGTAGATACTTAGCCGGTCGTTGCCTCTCACATGGGGTATGGATTAGCGATAGTGATTCAAGAATCAAGTCGCATAAAAGAACAATGAGTTACAACTAGACTAGAATAAATTTCTTATCATTTATCTATTAC
>NW_007425237.1:0-4286 GCF_000475195.1 Diaphorina citri
GAGCTGGAAACATAAATTTTACATTTATGGCAAAGAGACATGCATTCTCCTATTTGTACGAATCTTCCAAACAAGTCTAATTAATAGACATGTGAATTTAAGATAGGATCAGCTTTCAATCTTTTGGTTTCCTTTCATTTATTTTTTTCTTCTTCGTCTAGTCTAGGTTGTAAACAGAGCGTTCAAAAAGTCTTGGAACCCCACCCACCCACACACATACACTCATGAGGACCTTTCAGAGTGGTGATGTGGCGGACACGGACCCGTGATGTGGTGGACACGGACCCGTGATGTGGTGGACATGGACCCGTGATGTGGCGGACACTGCAAGTAAGTGGGTTCAGACCATGGGCTAAAAATATCCTCTTTAAGGGTGCCATACTGATCACAGCGACTTGGTCGCTCTACCGGGCAGCTGAGCGACCGATTCTTGCTGATTTCTATGTTTTAAGTACCCAGATACTTACCGAAGCAAGCTGCCGGTTCGGCAAACAGTTGAAGTATAGTCGATCCAGATGAATATGAGAGCAATGAGTCATCAAAAAAGTAGGCTACGTTCAAAATCTTTGAAAGAAGTTACATTGCACAGTACTTCCTCCCACATTGCGCAGTGATTCAACCTCTTTTAAAGAAGGTTACAGATCCAAGCTACCTCTGCTTTTTAAAAGAGAAAGTTTATAAAAATAGACATTTACCTTAATTGCAACAAATTCAAGGAATTATCGCATTCTGATTGGTTCCTTCATTTTGGGTCGATGACTCCTTGCTTTCATATTCATGTGGACAGACTATAGTATCGCTCCGAGAGCAGTATGATCGAGCGCGAGTTCTATGTTTTCAGATTATCTTAATGAAAATTAGAGAACCTCTTGTAGAAACAGTTGTAGAAAAATGTGAAAAAATCCCGCAAAAACCAGTTTTTTTGGCTTTACGGTTTTCCGGACAAAATTTGCACCACCACTTTCGTGTTCCTGGTAAAAAGACCTTTAATTTGATATATAGGTCGACTAGGTTTGGATAAGTCCTTCTATGGGAACAGACAGACAGACCGACACCGAAGCGAATACAATAGTCCGTCCACTATACCTTTTATTATTAGTAATAATAAAGGAATTACGGACTAAAAAGCAGGGTTTATACGCGCCCTGGAAAAACTGGAAAAGTCATGGAATCTAAAAAATTGGCCAAAAAGTCATGGAAAATCGTAAAAATTTAAAGAAAACCTGGAAAAGTCATGGAATTAGCTACCCAGTCAAAAATTAAAAATGTTCAAATTAAATATCAAGTTTTTCCGAAAAATGGATTGCAGCGCATTCCCCCTCATATTCCTTTACGTTCTGCATATAGCATATTTTATTTAAATGAAGGGTTAATCTAACTGATTTGTAAGTATCTCCGCCCCCTAATTTTCTGGAAAACTCAAGAAAAATTTCTGGAAAAGTCATGGAATAGTCATGGAATTTCATCCCTGAAAAGCCAGTAATTTTTCTACTGTCCTTACCTACCTATTGGGGGGGGGCTGTTTTCGGGTGATTTTTCTTTTCCTTTAAACGTGTTTCGCCACAAAAAACTGATCATCGGAAATTTGACCTGATTAATTTAGTCGTAAATTTTCTATCTTGAAAGTTTTCGAAAATTGATTTCCTTTTCTTCTTCATCAATTTCTAAGTCCCCCCCAAAGGCGAAGGCGGCAGATTTTTGGTAAAAAAAAATAATAATAATAATAAATAAATAAACTCCCCGCGTAAGAAGGATTCATTTGAAATATCCAAAAATTTGGATTTTTCTTTTCAAAAGTCTGAAGCAACATTGACTTAGGTTGATATCTGGATAAGTGATTGTCCGATTTTTACCAAATTGTTACAGTCCTTGGACCATACCGGGATAGCATACCTACTCTTACTCTATCATGAAGGAGCGCGGTAGCGCCCCGGCCCGCCAAGTCAAGAAAGTTTGACCGCGCTACTAGAGATATTATAATACGCCACAGAGAAAGTAGCCGTTTTCAGGTAGTTGTAGAGAGACAACTACAAATGACGGAAGAAAACGGATTGAATGTGTGTGTCGGGGCATGAAAGTAGACTAAAAACATCAAAATTGGTTAAGAAAAGCCGGAGATATTCGACTTTCAAAAACGTCAAATTTTGACATGAAAACTTACGGGAAAGGGACTCTTGATTATTAAAGGGGTTTTCCACTTGTTTTACTGATGCACAGCTGCCCCCATCGATCTGAATATTCTGAATGCATCTTTCAGATTGATGTTTGAAGAGAACCATTAATGTATTAATGATCTAAAGATTAATTTTTCCATGTTAATTATTCGCAAGATTCCATGCCAAAACAATTTTTACATGTTACTTGACATTGTAACCCGTTTCCAGAAAATATTTACACTGTCAAAATCGTACTACGTGACCAAACGGTGGCGCTCAAAATCAAGGGGTTTTCGCGTTTATCTCGGAAGATTCAAATCAAATCAAAAAAGTTTCAGACAAAATAGACCTACTTTTTTATGCTGATTTCATTTCTGACCTCAAAAATATAGGGTTCCATTTAAAAAATCAAAGTTGACCTTGGAATGACCTTAAAAGGGACACGTGGTAAAATTCCAATTCTCTAAAAGTTAGGACAAGCGAAAGCACGAATTTCCTATCTTCATTAGTTTTCAAGATATTTGAATGTCTCGTTTATTTTCGGACACCCTGTATAAAGGTAAAAAGGAAGAAATCAAAAGTAAGAGCCTAAAGAAAAGAAAAAAAAAAAAAAGAAGAGGGTTGTTGGATTTCCAAAACATTCTGCTATAAAAATTAAATATACCTACTCTATCATACAGCATTATTTGACCTTTCTGATTTTGAGATTTACCTGTGAAGTGCAGAGGTCAGAAACGTATTTGTAGTTCCTAGAATAACTTCACTCCAAAACATAAGAATGAAATGCATTTGCAGACATAACGTGTTTTCTCCTGGCGCCTTTAGATTTTTCCCCCATTTTCAATGTTTGTGTCTGTTTATATTTTACTCTCTAATATTAGACAGTCAGGTATCAAAATAATATTGGGGAGAATATGAGCTTGAATAAAACAGCTCCTTTCATATACAGCTTGGCTCAGAAGTCCTAGCGAACCTCTTGTAACTTTTGAACGGCTTGGAATTTTGGAGTTGTTTTCTTCTAGAGATAGGAAAGGTCCCATGCAGAATTCGAAGGTGATGTCAAAATCCAGGTTTGAACCCCGAAAGTGGCACTTTTTGTTTAAAAGTAGTTCACTTGACAAATATTTGTCAAGTGAAAACATAGTACCTATCATTTTTTATCATGTTGACATTGCAACCCGTTTCCAGAAAAATTTTTACACTGTCAAAATCGTACTACGTGACCAAACGGTGGCGCTCAAAATCAAGGGGTTTTCGCGTTTATCTCGGAGGATTCAAATCAAATCAAAAAAGTTTCAGACAAAATTGACCTACTTTTTTATGCTGATTTCATTTCTGACCTCAAAAATATAGGGTTCCATTTAAAAAATCAAAGTTGACCTTGGAATGACCTTAAAAGGGACACGTGGTAAAATTCCAATTCTCTAAAAGTTAGGACAAGCGAAAGCACGAATTTCCTATCTTCATTAGTTTTCAAGATATTTGAATGTCTCGTTTATTTTCGGACACCCTGTATAAAGGTAAAAACAAACACGGGTTTTCAAGAGGTAATTATAGAACAAGTGCCGGGGTAAAACCCATATAAGTGGATACCGAGAACTAGTCAACCAGTTTGCGGGCTGGGAGCCAGACATTGTGCCTTCTTCCATTCCCTCAAGTTTCCCAAAAACACTCAAGAACTGAATAAACATCAAAGAACATATAAACCATTTCAAAGAAACATGTAATATAAACCGCACTCCAAAAGAAACATCAAATAAACCACTTCCACAAAAGAACCCTATAAATCAGTCTCTATTCAACACAAACCAACATTATAAAGCGACCGTCACGGGTTATAAAAGGTCGTTATTGCCCAAAGAATTTCCGGCAAAATTTGGGTAAAAGTAGGCTCCACCTAAAAAAAAAAAAAAAAAAAAAAAAAAGGAAACTGAATTTTATTTCCTAAATTCCTGTCTTTCCTTCTCTTCTCACTTTTCCTCATCTTATTTTAATTTCTTCGCCTCTACTCGCCTTTGCAAACTTTACTTGCACAGTGCTTTCTATTCTGCTTTAAGTTTTATAGAACTTTCTGATCTTACTTCTATCCTTTAAGGCCCTCTCTCTCTTCGAGAGGATACACTTTTACGA
>NW_007425237.1:9489-10472 GCF_000475195.1 Diaphorina citri
ACGTACACACGCACACACACACAGCACACACACACACACACACACACACACAGCACACACACCACCCCACACACACACAAAAGTCTCTCTCTCTCTCTCTTCTCTCTCTTCTCTGCTCTCTCTCTCTCTCTCTCTCTCTTCTTCTTTTAAGACTAATAATTTGACTCTCGACTCGTACTCTCTCATGAAGCGAACATACGCAGACAAGCAATGAATAGAATTGGCCGCCTATAATGATTTGCTTGTTCTGCACAAATATTTTTGGCTTACGAGGCATGTCCACCTCCCCGTGGTGTGAGCTGGAAACATAAATTTTACATTTATGGCAAAGAGACATGCATTCTCCTATTTGTACGAATCTTCCAAACAAGTCTAATTAATAGACATGTGAATTTAAGATAGGATCAGCTTTCAATCTTTTGGTTTCCTTTCATTTATTTTTTTCTTCTTCGTCTAGTCTAGGTTGTAAACAGAGCGTTCAAAAAGTCTTGGAACCCCACCCACCCACACACATACACTCATGAGGACCTTTCAGAGTGGTGATGTGGCGGACACGGACCCGTGATGTGGTGGACCTATAGTTCCCTTATTTACCATTTATTATGTAAGCTATTAACCATAGAAATATAATCGCCCTCTTTATAGCAAAATACTTTTTTAGATCGTTTGTGTAAGTTACAGGTTATATTTTTCAAATGCTTACTGTTGTTGTATTAACTGTTTTACAAGGGACATATTTACTTGTGTGTTCATTTAGTGTTAAATAGAATGTATTTATAGCAGAATCTAAATAATTTGAATTTCTTAGTATTAGTATGGTTTCCCATTCTACGTTTTTTAAGCTATTAACCATAGCTATAGTTCCCTTATTTACCATTTATTATGTAAGCTATTAACCATAGAAATATAATCACCCTCTTTATAGCAAAATACTTTTTTAGATCGTTTGTGTAATGTGTAAGTTACAGGTTATATTTTTCAAA
>NW_007425238.1:0-502 GCF_000475195.1 Diaphorina citri
GAAAAATTCCGTTGGTCCTCATTTTTTCTGCTCTATGACTTTGAAACATGACCCAAGTAAGCGCAACTGATCTATTATGACAAAGTTTACTGGTAAGATCTTGAGAAAAAACCTTTGTATATCTGTTATTTTATATAAACAATAAAAATAAATTGAAAAAAAGGTGAAAATCCGGCCCATAAGACCAAATATTTTCCATAGGAAATCGGCCTGAAAGACCGAAAGTTTTTCATAGGAAATCCGGCCCGAAGGACCAAATAATTGTCAAAGAAAATCCGGCCCGAAGGACCAAATGTAAAAACGTAATTATGACAAAGTTTACTGGTAAGATCTTGGGGAAAAACCTTTGTATATCTGTTATTTTTAATAAACAATGAAAATAAATTGAAAAAAAAAAAGTTGAAAATCCGGCCCATAAGACCAAATATTTTCATAGGAAATCCGGCCCGAAGGACCAAATAATTCTCGAAATACATTGTATGAATCTCAATCCAGCCCAAGG
>NW_007425239.1:0-502 GCF_000475195.1 Diaphorina citri
AAAAAAAAGCACTAAAAAATAGAGTGGAGCGGAGAGCAAAGAGCTGTTGCGCTCAGTTCTATGCGATTTGGAGTCATCGCGTCCTTCTACCTCCTCGATGATCTGATGCGTTTTGCTCTCCGCTCCACTCTTCTGTTTTTAACCTCAAATGCAATCCAAGGAGTCGGTACTTTTTGTTTACGAATTCCGTAGCATTCCAGGAGGTCAATTTGAAAAGAGAGGCATTGAAATTAAAAAAAAAAAAAAAAATAGAAAGGGGATCTTACTTACTTCGAGTCCAAAACTTAGAAACGAGTCAAAAACTTAGAAATATGAATTCCTAATGTACGTCTAAGTACCAAACTTGTACTTTATGGACTGTCTACCGAACAACTGAACCGATAACCTTTCTAAATTGTATGTGCATTCAACCAAGTAAATATCTATTAATAATATTAATACACCTATATGTAATATAAATAGGTACACGAGTATTCAATAAATAATCTCACAGGTATTTAAC
>NW_007425240.1:0-502 GCF_000475195.1 Diaphorina citri
AATAATAATTTAATAAAAATAATCCAGATTTCGTTTGAGCATTTAGGATTTTTATATTAATTCCCTTTACATTTATAGATTTTTTCTTTTTTGCCTTGGGCTTTTGTGAATACATTAGTCGTACAGCAATGAAGGCTGAAATAGAAAAAAAAGGATAAGACGGAAGAATAAACAACAAATCTCCTCACAAAAGAAAGTCGACCGACACAAAAATATGGCGCAAATTTTTTCCCAACAAATCACGCAGAAAACTAAAAACTTGGATTTCTTTCTTCTTCTTCTCCTTCTTTCCTTTTCCTGCTCAATTCTTTGAGGAAAACAAATTGTTTGTAAACACAGAAAGAAAATGCGATGACAGAGGATAGAAGGAAGTAGGTAGACAGGGAAAAAGAGAGGGAGAGCCAGAAGGCTAGGTAGAGCAGTATTTCTGAAAGCTGCAGGCGCCCTTATGTCTATTTCAATGTTTACAGAGAAAGCTTCTTCCCTTCTCTGTATGTATGTA
>NW_007425241.1:0-502 GCF_000475195.1 Diaphorina citri
TTTTGAAAATTTGGACCGATTGCAATACTTTCATTACTAGTATAGCTCGCTATACTGTAGTAATAGAAAGTAAAAAAGCCATTTTAATCATCAAAATTTCATCTACATGATGCCGTTTATTTCATTCCTTAATTCCTAGCCGTTTCTGAGATATAAGCCTGGTTCGCAAATCACGAACCACCCTGTATACTCTGTAGAGACCTTGAACTTTGCTACAAATAATTCCTACATGCACTGATACAGAGAAAATAGATAAGTCAACCAACCTCAGTGGTGCAGTTGTTAAGGCGTTGGACTTTGGATCTGGAGGTTGGTGGTTCGAGTCCAAGTCAAATCATAAAATTTATCTAGGTGTAATAATCGGGCATCAATATTTGTGTGACAAGCACTTAAATATGCTTAACACAATTAAAAATGAGTCAGAGTCTTACCTGGAGCCATCATGATTGGCAAGAGAGTAGCAACTAGCTTCATCTGAATCATCTGCACAGTCGGATTTTCC
>NW_007425242.1:0-502 GCF_000475195.1 Diaphorina citri
TTTTTTGAGAAGAACCTTTTTTTTTTTTTTTTAAGCTATAACCGCACTCGGAAACGAAGACATTACTTCAAGTGCGGTGCTTTTCATTCTCTTGTATTGTAGAGAGAATCCTTAAGGATAATATGAGCTAGTGGCGATGGAATGTTGAATCCACTAGTTCCCAATGGATCACCAAATTCAAGTATCCGGATGAGGCAACCTACTCAGGTTGGGTGAGGTTAATGCGAGGAGACAGGTAGGCTACAAGCTTGTCGCTCGTAGCCGAATGGAGTATAAGGCGCCTTAGCAGTTCTAAAGTATCCAAAGTGACGTTAAATCTAAATGTCTATCAAACTTGTAAATAAATATCTTTTCCTAAATCCATTTTTTTTTCTTCCAAGAGGTTTGACAGAGGGAACTGTAACTGCTAAGGTCTTATCGTCCTGAAATCGAAGAGAGAAGGAAGACAGGGTAGGAGAAAGCCAGCCCTTCCGAGAACGAACATTATCCCATCAGGATAAAA
>NW_007425243.1:0-502 GCF_000475195.1 Diaphorina citri
GGGAGACAAAACAAAGTCTTTACCTCTTTGACATCAAAAGTCAACAAAAAAGGAGCTGAAACTTGAATAATCTTTTATTTCCAAAGTAAATGAACTCGAAACTCTACACTTGATAAGGGAACCTTTTGAAAGAAAAGGTGAGATAGAATGCACATACCTAATAATAGATATTATATACTGGTAAATTTGTTCAATAGAGTGGACAAAGGTATTATGAAGATATTTAAACATACCTACCTAAATAATGACTTCTAAATTTATGTAACGAACAAAAGAACGTAAATCGTAAAAACAAGTTTGCAAGA
This sequence comes from Diaphorina citri, assembly GCF_000475195.1. Classification (NCBI taxonomy): domain Eukaryota; kingdom Metazoa; phylum Arthropoda; class Insecta; order Hemiptera; family Psyllidae; genus Diaphorina; species Diaphorina citri. The sequence continues at coordinate 306 of NW_007425243.1, forward strand.
TACATAACTACTACTTTTGTTTACATAATTTTGGATACAAATGATTAAATAGGTGAGTTGGCCTTTGTTTTGATCTGAGGTTAAGTTTATTCATTGGAAAGATTGAAAGGAAACAATAGTACCTATTGGAGATGCAAATTTCTTCAATCCAGACAAATTACGTCACATTTGTGCAAAATAACCTTTGCCAATAATGA
>NW_007425244.1:0-502 GCF_000475195.1 Diaphorina citri
AAAAGGGGGGGGGGGGGATGGATGATTCAAATTTTCGGAGCCTAGCATACCGCCCCCTAGGTACGGCCCTGACCTATGTATGTGGCAAATATCAGGATTTTTTATCATTGGACTATTTTTCCTTGGCCATCTGGCATCTCAATATTTATCTCCTTCTGAAAACATCCCAAAGGAAAATATTCCAAAGTTAAAATAGCCCCCCGCTCGGATCTTCGGACTGGGACTGCCTTGGATGAAAATAGAAAGAACTAATACATATTTTAAGTAGGTAATGTAGGTATGAATTCTCTCCTCCGAGCTTTCTTTCCAGAATAGCAAGTAGAAAGAACAGCTATGTAGTTTCTCCCAAAGTATTAGGATATCATGAACATAAAGCACAACCTTTCCATCCCCACTCCCTGGCTCATACGATATTAATGTACCTACATTTTCCTTCACTCCATTTGTATTACATTACAAGAAAACATGATTGCAGAAGGGGATGGAGGGGAATAGGGATGTA
>NW_007425245.1:0-502 GCF_000475195.1 Diaphorina citri
GAATTTCGGGAGTTTCCGATTTTTCCCAGTATGTACAAAAAATTAGGAATCTAATGGTGAAAACCGCATCTTCCTAGCCCATCTAGAAGTCGGTTAGAATTAGTATGAGTGAGTGAGTCAGTCAGTCAGTCAGTCAGTGAGTGAGTCAGTTACACAAGGGGCTGTATATATTTTAGACTAATGAGTTGAAATGTTTTCTTCTCTTTATTAGCCGCGAAGTGATGCCTATAGTAACTATAGTAAGCTAGGGCAGGAGAGTAAATCAAAACACTATCAAGAGCTATTCATAGGCCAGACTGGTATAGGGGCCTTTTAAAACCTCAGACCGTTATGTAGACCGAACAGCTTTTGAGATATTTCTGTCCTATAAGGATATTTTTCCAAGATACCTAATATTGTTTAAGCAAAGCTTTTACTAGTTTCCACCTCGAAATTTTAGAGATGCTCCCCAGATGAGGCAGAGCCTTGTCTGGAAATTTCTTTTAGACGAAACGAGAAATGT
>NW_007425246.1:0-502 GCF_000475195.1 Diaphorina citri
TGGATCGCAATTCAAATTTGCGTTTTCTGATTGATACCGGAGCAAGTCTTAGCCTACTACCTCCTAGAGGTATAGATCATAATAACGTCCAGCTCCTTGAACTCTTTGCGGCCAATGACTCCAGAATTAAGACATACGGAGAACGACTTCTAAATCTTGATCTTAATCTTCGCAGAAATTTCCCGTTTATATTCACTGTGGCAGATGTATCTCATCCGATTCTCGGAGCCGACTTCCTCCAGAAGTACGGTCTTCAAGTTGATGTCAAGAATTCCTGTCTTATTGATCCCACAACCAACCAGAAGTCCAATGGCCTGTCTATCTCAACCGTCTCATACAATATCACCACACTGCAACCAGGATTGCCTGAACAGGTAAACAATCTCATATCAAAATATGATATTGCAACAAAACCTCTAACCCAGGCTGATTCTATTAAAAAGCCTGATGTATGCCACTACATTGAGACAAAAGGTCCACCCTGTTTCTCTAGACCTAGACG
>NW_007425247.1:0-501 GCF_000475195.1 Diaphorina citri
TAGTAATAGAATAGCTTTTTTATTTATTTAGAATTTCGACTGAAAAATTAGGTTATTGAAGCACTTTGTCGTTAAATGGTTCCAGCAAAAGGAAAGGATGTGTTAAAAGTGTGTGGTAAAGTATTAGATAAGGTTAAGAAAAGAACAACATTACAAACAGTTGAGGGCTTAATAAGCCCTCTAGTAATAGTTACTGCTGTTACTGGATCCTCAATATAGTCAAGGTATCAAGACCATCAGGTAGGCAAGCTGTTTCCAACACCCATCCCATAATCGCACATATTGGTTCTGCGCGATTCAAAGATTTCAAAGTACATGCAGTCTTCACAGAGATCAAAACCGATAGGAATAATCACGATGAAAAGGTGTACAAAATACCTAGCTCTAGATACACGAAAGAACTAAAATCCCTGGAGGACAATAGTGTGTGTTCAAAGGAGACAGTGAAGTAGTTAAAGGAGATAGGACTTTACTCTTAGAACTTCTGTAAGTAAATAAAGG
>NW_007425248.1:0-501 GCF_000475195.1 Diaphorina citri
TAAGTTCTCAAATCAAGTTGCAAAATGTTTTATTCCTAATAGCTAGGTACGTAAATATTATGTAGGTAAATGTTTACAATCTATGTTTTTATTTTATTTTACCCCCCCTCGTATTATCTCATACAAGTAGATTTAAGGAATTTTGTAAATTACATGTAACATGCCATAATATTGTAATAAAATATAATTGAATTGAATTGAATTGAATATACCTACCTTAACAACTCTGCCACTGGAACGCAAGGAACCAGCCTACAGAAACCAACTTTTTTTCTTAAAGATGAGTGTTCCTATTAGACTCTTATGGTCTGTGTCATAGCATGCCCATCCCAGAGTATGTCCCTCATCAGATGGGTGAGAAGAGACACAATACTTCCCATTTCAGTGCTGGGTCAACACGAGAACACCAGAAAGTAACCCGTTAAATATTTGCAATCAAAATAGAAGTGCAAATTTTTTTGTTGACTCTGGGAATTAAACCCAGGACCTTTCAAAACCCCT
>NW_007425249.1:0-501 GCF_000475195.1 Diaphorina citri
TACTCGTACCCTCCTTATACCTACTGCCAGAATGAGAAAAGTCCCTTTACCTACTCCCGTAGTCTAAACAAGGTCCTATGTACTCGTATGCCGATCTGCTGGTTGTCTTAGAAGCCATGTTAAATAAGCACCTAATCACCAACACCAACTATTGTCAGTAGGTGCTAACTGTAGAAAGGAAGGGAAGTGGAGCTTCTCTAGGTTCCATGGAGAACACGCTAGGTTCCAATATTAATCTACCTGGCTGAAACTGAAGATAGATTTCAATCAATATTTGGATTTTTTCCTTCCTTTTTACTTTTTTCCATCTAATGAAACGTCAATTCGTCAATACAAACAATTTGGACATGTTGATTACATCACTTATTTTTTGCTTTAGAGCTTTTTTTGTTTGGAGCTTAATTGAAAGAAATTGAGCCCTGTAGTATTATACCTATCTTTCAATATAAGGTCAATTTAATTTGATAATTGAATTTGGTTAGATAATTTCTTTCGTTCGTG
>NW_007425250.1:0-501 GCF_000475195.1 Diaphorina citri
AACGTACCCATGCCCCAGGGAGGTTGAACATTGTGTGTTAAGAGCATGTATAACAAATTTTCTGATTAACCTGCCTGGTTTGATCGTGTTAAAATTACGACAGTCTTAGGCGGAAGAATCAAAAGTTGACAGCCATTTTGAAGCGGATTCTTTGTTGCTGACTTTCAGATGTGCTGAGGTTTTTGATTTCCTTTTTAAACCTTTCTTTTTCAGTTTTTCATTATTTTTAGTCCGTTTTGTTTAGTTGGTATTCCGTTCTCACTTCTGAAGGGTCTGTTTGAAATTCATCAAATGGTTGATGAGATACTATACTCTCATACTGAAGTAAAGATAATACACACCCTAGAAAACTGGAAAATTGCAATCTGACACATACAAAATAAAGAATGATAGGTATGTACTATGTTTTCACTTATATAATATATATATTATTTTCTCTGCGACCACCAAACTTATATAATATATATATTATATATTATATATATATAAAATAGGACATAC
>NW_007425251.1:0-501 GCF_000475195.1 Diaphorina citri
AAAGAAAGAAAGATAAGAAAAGGCAAAGAATTAAAGAAAAAAATCTTGAGGGAAAAAAGAAGAAACAATAGGAAGTAAAAAAAGGGTCTGAAATTTGTTATAAATCTACATCAAAAGAAATCATAATTGAAGCAGTAAAGTGCTATGCTGCTATGTAAAGAAAAGGCCAATGAAACCAAAGTGTCTGCGTTAAAAAATAAACAAATAAAATTATCAAAACTGCTGCATTAAAAAATAAACAAATAAAATTATCAAAATGGGCTGTATTTTCTTGTGTTTTTCCGCAGATCATCAATGAAGCAAAGTGCTGCTGCCCACTAAGCAAGTATCAAGTAATTAGGCGTATTTTTTCTGAATCGAATGAATCCGAATCCAGATTCATTTTTTCAATTACCATTTATTAAAGTAATATAAAAAAAAGCGTTCACTTGACTGGAGTGGATTACAGACTGTCCCCTATCTAATAGACGTTAAAAAACAAGACTATAGATAAAAGGACAG
>NW_007425252.1:0-501 GCF_000475195.1 Diaphorina citri
GATTCCCGCCCGGGGCGGATTTTATCCTGATGGGATAATGTTCGTACTCGGAACGGCTGGCTTTCTCCTATCCTGTCTCCCTTTTCTCTTCGATTTCGGGACGATAAGACCATAGCAGTTACAGTTCCCTCTGTCAAACCTCTTAAAAAAAAAGAAAGGTCTTTATATTTTTTTTACAAAATTGCCAAAAACAGTTTGTTTGTTTTTTTTTTTTTTTTTTTTTTTTTTTTTTTTTTTTTACCGTTTTCGGACAATTTTTTCTTCTCTTGTACAAAAACTCAGGTTTTGTAAGTTTTTGTACAAGAGAAGCGTGTGCTAAAAACTTCTTTTTTCCCCAAATACCCATATGATAACAATTTGGATAATATGAAGAAACGTCTTACAAGGCTAAGCCACAATACGAGGCTAAGAACAAAACGTTGCAAATTTTCCATTGCTGGCGAGTCATCTACAGGGTATGTCAAAAGTATCGCTTCTCTTCTACTCTTCTTACATCTACTG
>NW_007425253.1:0-501 GCF_000475195.1 Diaphorina citri
CTGTTTTAAGCAAAATATTTTATTTAGTTAGTTATTTTTCATTTTATTTTTTCCATTATAGGCACTTAATTTTTTTTATTTATTTATTATTTTTTTTTATTTCTTTGAAACTATATTTAATTATTTTTTAAAAGTAAATGGCTATTTATTTACTAAATATCTATGAGTAGATAGAATTTACCTCTCTACACTTTGTTCATGTTTCACATTCATATTTGGACTGAAAGGCGCCATACACCAGGATTTTATTACTCTGTTTACAAACACCGAAAACAAACACACATACCTAAACAGATAACAACAAAGGTATGTAGATTTGCCGATAAGGGGGGTATCCCATCTTCCATCTTGCCTTGTACCCCATCTTGCCCCATGTTCCCCTACATAGTACATACTCGTATATTAAATATCTCATAGGTATACCTAAGGTAAAACACCTACTCACCGTCTTCGTACCAAAAATCGGCATTTTTTTATTTAAGCGCCAAAAATAAGGAAACG
>NW_007425254.1:0-501 GCF_000475195.1 Diaphorina citri
AGGGGCAAACAGCCCTAAGGGATGGGTTAAGCTTATCTATAAATCTACGAACTGCTAGGGCCTTATCGTCCCTAAAGCCTGCCTCGGTGGTGTAGTGGTCAAGGCGCTCGCCTGGTAAACAGGAGGGCGTGGGTTCAATCCCGGCCGAGGTATGGAATTTTATGCTCATTATAATTTGAGAATTTGACCACAATAATAGTATATAGTAGCCTACTGCTGGAGTAAAGGGACTTTTCAGTCCTATGCGAGCAGTATAAATAAGCACTATTATTATTAAAGCAAGGAGAGAAGGAAGACAGGGCAGGATAGCCAACCGTTCCGAGAACGATCCTTGTCTGTTTAGGATACAGTTTGGCCCGGGTGGAAATCGAACCCCGGGAACTAGCATTTACAAGGCAGACTTTTCAAATCTACTGTTTGACGGAGTTTCACGTGCACATCAACGATTCAGCATGCAGTGTGGATGGTTTGTAATGTTTCTATTTACCAGGCTTAATAATA
>NW_007425255.1:0-501 GCF_000475195.1 Diaphorina citri
AATGGTCCTCATGTGAGGAGAGTTCATTTTAATGACCACCTTCCGAGTTTATTATGCTCCAATCCGATTCATACCCAAAGTTTACGACAGACCACATAACTTCTTGACAGACAAAGCAGCGGCTTTATGAGTTGCGTCTTTTTCAAAGAAAACTTCTTGCTGGACAATGATCGCCTGGTAACAGAGAGTTCACCTCGCTCTTTACACCTCATCTTCCAAATAGATCAGTTGCGCTTACTTGGGTGATGTTTCAAAGTCATAGAGCAGGAAAATTGAGGACCAACGGAATTTTCTTTTTCTTCTACGACTTCTAGATCCCAAGATAAATCGATTAAAAAATACCGGTAAATCGTGAACTTTGATGTCACAGCATAATACCTACGCTCCCGTAGGCGATGACGTCACATCAAATGTTCCGAGCAAAGCTCCCTCGCGGGCAACGCATTAATCTGTTTATGCGCATACATTTCTGCACAGTTCTTTCTGCTCCTCCGCTAGCGT
>NW_007425256.1:0-501 GCF_000475195.1 Diaphorina citri
AAAATATTTGAAGATCCTTGGATTCGTAGAGAAGCCTCGTCTCTATCCCCATTCAGTATGGAGGAACTCTTCTCTACCGATCATTGTAACGAGTGTCCAGAGGAATCAAGTTCACCATGCTGTCGGCTTTGTGAGAAATATCATGATGCAGTTACCTAACCATTCAGCAGTGGTGTACAATCTGGGGTTATCCAGCTATGATGTGAAAATGGTATCTATTGTCTTTTAGTGAACATTTAGCTTAACTCCATACACAAAAAGCCCACTCTGAGGCTTAGGTGTAGGGGCCACTGCCCCAAGGGATGAGTTAAGCTTATACAAATCTACAATCTTAGTGAACATTGCCAAATTTGTGTACAGTGGTGAATAATGTGAATATACTTCTCCAAAGCCTTTCTTGTGTTTTGCCAGGGTGCCACCTATGTCAATGGCTGATTGAGAGGGGTGGGGACCTAAAGGCCCCTATGGGCCCCCTGCACTGTGGGGTGGGATAGGTATACA
>NW_007425257.1:0-501 GCF_000475195.1 Diaphorina citri
GTCTGGACCCAGCATTATACGAATCTAGTACCTATCCGGATGGGTTACCATCTGGACAATCGCTGGCTACTGGCTTTTACCAGTCCCACTCAGGCTGGGTTAGGTTAATGTGTGGAAGCGCGTAGCTTGTAGTCGAATAAAGGGTAAAACCCCCGTCACTGAAGACCACTACACCACCTGCCTCGGTGGTGTAGTGGTCAAGGCGCTCGCCTGGTAAACAGGAGGGCGTGGGTTCAATCCCAGCCGAGGGATGGAATCCTCAATATAATTTGAGAATTTGACCACAATAATAGTAGTAGCCTACTGCTGGAGTAAAGGGACTTTTCAGTCCTATTTAGTGGTCAAGGCGCTCGCCTGGTAAACAGGAGGGCGTGGGTTCAATCCCAGCCGAGGTATGGAATTTTATCCTCAATTAATTTGAGAAACCACAATAATAGTAGTAGCCTACTGCTGGAGTAAAGGGACTTTTCAGTCCTATGCGAGCAGTATAAATAAGCACTA
>NW_007425258.1:0-501 GCF_000475195.1 Diaphorina citri
AGTTACATAGGAAAGACTCCTTGGTCATCTTAAATACTCTAATGGAAACTCTTGTAAAAAAAAATAATCATGTTGAAATATTTGGAGATTCACAGAGAGGAGAGAGGGAGCAGAGAGAACCTTCCAGTCTGAAAGCAGAAGAGAGAATGAGCTCTGACAAAAATCTAGGTCTGAAGAAACCTCCCCTTGACCCCCTACTACCAAAAATCATGTAGGGGGTCAGGGGAAATGTAGGGGGTTGAGGGGAGGATTCTACATTTTGACCATAGGTTTGAAGTTCGGACTTAATTTACTAATTTCCCCTTCATTTTCATAAGTGGAAGGTCCTCATCGATTCTTTTGTGATAAGTCACCTATTCCCGGTTTGCTCGCGGTATCTGCGGTATTCGCGGATTGTTCGCGGTATTCGCGGTTTGTTCTCGCTATCCGCGGTTTGTTCGCGGTATCCGCGGTTTGTTCGCGGTATCCGCGGTTTGTTCGCGGTATCCGCGGTTGTTCGCG
>NW_007425259.1:0-501 GCF_000475195.1 Diaphorina citri
CCCTAGTAAGTACCTATCTATCTATTTAGTTTCAACCATAAATTCCTATATGTAGGGTCAGTGTGCGTACCTAGGGACAGAAATTAAACTTTTATTTTTCTTTACACTCTCACAGTTTGAGCCTAGGGAAAAAACTCTCAAGCTAAATGGGACAGACTATTTCAATTTCCCCAGTTCTCTATTTCATCTTCCCCAGTCCTCTAAGGAGAAACTTACCCTCTTGGTCAAAATAGTCAGGTATCAAACTTTAAATTGCCCCTCGCCCCTTCGACGAAAAATACGGTTATGCAATATGCACGATAATCCGACTTGAGGCTAAAAGTTGATGGTATACGGTAAATTTTCTTTCAGAGGGAAATATTAAAAATGAAAAAAAAGGATGGGAAAATGATATAAATGATCGAAATATTCTGCACGAGTCAAGTTGAAATAATGCTCGCCTTAATCCGATTGTGAGAGAACTTTGAAAAACTCAATAAAGCCATTGAGGGGGGGGGGGGG
>NW_007425260.1:0-501 GCF_000475195.1 Diaphorina citri
ATTTAGGTACTAATGAATGGCGGCGAATCATCTTTTTCCCCCCTTCAAGAGGTTTGATAGAGGGAACTGTAACCACTAAGTTAAAAAAGCTGCTTGTCCCGTATTTTCATCCAAAATCCCGTTTTTTTTTTGACGTTTTAGGTCGCTTGTCCCGTAATGAATGGCGGCGAATCATCTTTTTCCCCCCTTCAAGAGGTTTGATAGAGGGAACTGTAACCACTGAGGTCTAAAGGTGTGTCCAAACATAGTCTACCGGCCATCGATCGACGAGGTGAATCTATGTTGTCGAGGCAGTGTGGACGGTTCAGTCGACATCGATCGACGGCCGGTCGACTAAACCCTACTATGTATGGACACCTTTATATCGTCCCGAAACCGAAGAGAGATAGGAAAAAGCCGTCCCGACAACGAGCTTTATCTATTTACGATAATGGACACCTTTATATCGTCCCGAAACCGAAGAGAGATAGGAAAAAGCCGTCCCGACAACGAGCTTTATCT
>NW_007425261.1:0-501 GCF_000475195.1 Diaphorina citri
CGGGTTCGAAACGATAATACCTTGGAAGTTACAGTTCAAACTTCTTTAAAGATTTTTTCTAGAGGATTAACAGAGGACATTGTAACAACGGAGGTCTTATCGTTCAAAAACGAAGAGATAAAGGATAAGAGAAAGCCAGTCATTCCGAGAACGAACATTATCCGTTTAGGATAAAATCCGCCCTGAGCAGGAATTGAACCCGCGGCCTGGCGCTTACAAGGCAGACGCGCTACCAGCTAGGCTGGCATACAGACTTTTCTTTTTTTTTCCTATTTCGCTGGGATTTCAACCATGCTAGGCTACTCACATTGGGGTAAAGAGACTTTTCAATCCTATGCCAGCAAGATAAAGAAGACATTCTATTCTAACCTCACCTAGCATGAAAGGGGCTGGGCCGGTGTCGCACATAACCCATCTGTACACGGACCTACTGAAAAGAGACTGATTAGTAACCAGTTAGAAACCCGCAGAAAAGTTGATCAGGGCACGGTTGATCCAGTG
>NW_007425262.1:0-501 GCF_000475195.1 Diaphorina citri
AAAAAAGGTGACAGAGTAGTGAGTCAACATGAAAAGTCCCATGAGACGTAAGAATACGCCTCACACGGCGGAATCTGATATTGAAAGACCACAGAATCCGAATGTTGAGATAGAATTCGATGTATCTGACGCCCAATGTGCGGAAATGGTTCTGGATTTGATCAAATCCATCAAAGAGGCTAACGTGAGTACGACCAGAATAGATGATCAAGGCAAACGAATTGACAACAATAGACCGGATAGAAGAGATGATAGAGCAGATAGAAGAGATGATAGACCGGATAGAAGAGATGATAGAGCAGATAGAAGTTATGATAGAGCAGATAGAAGAGATGATAGACCGGATAGAAGAGATGATAGAGCAGATAGAAGAGATGATAGAGCAGATAGAAGAGATGATAGAGCAGATAGACGAAGCAGTGAATCTATATGAAGAGATGAGCAGATAGAAGTTATGATAGAGCAGATAGAAGAGATGATAGACCGGATAGAAGAGATGAT
>NW_007425263.1:0-501 GCF_000475195.1 Diaphorina citri
CTTTTTAGTCTTTCTCTCTCTCTCCATTTCTCTTTCTGTCTCTATTTCTCTTTCTTTTTAGTCTCTCTCTCTCTCTCTATTTCTCTTTCTTTTTAGTCTTTCTCTCTCTCTCCATTTCTCTTTCTGTCTCTATTTCTCTTTCTTTTTAGTCTCTCTCTCTCTCTCTCTCTATTTCTCTTTCTTTTTAGTCTCTCTCTCTCTCTTTGTCTCTATTTCTCTTTCTTTTTAGTCTCTCTCTCTTTCTGTCACTATTTCTCTTTCTTTTTAGTCTCTCTCTCTCCATTTCTCTTTCTTTTTAGTCTCTCTCTCTCTCTCTCTCTCTCCATTTCTCTTTCTTTTTAGTCTCTCTCTCTCTCTCTATTTCTCTTTCTTTTTAGTCTCTCTCTCTCTCCATTTCTCTTTCTTTTTAGTCTCTCTCTCTCTCTTTGTCTCTATTTCTCTTTCTTTTTAGTCTCTCTCTCTTTCTGTCACTATTTCTCTTTCTTTTTAGTCTCTCTCTCT
>NW_007425264.1:0-501 GCF_000475195.1 Diaphorina citri
AGGTATGCCTACGTTACCTATATAACGTAAGGAGGAATTCCTACAAAAAGGTGGGAAATACCGCAATTCCAAACCGCATTAGTCAGCAAATAAGTTACTCAGGTAAATAGGTACAATGTACCTACATACTTACATAGATAAACGCAAGAAAAAATATTTTTTTTTTTATCATCTGCATTAAGTTCTTCTTCTTCCTCGCCTTTTCCCATGTTCAGTCGGGGTCGGCGTTTTTCGTCAGCATCTCAATCAGCCCTAGGGTGATTGCTTTGGGCTGACATTTGGTTTTGGCTTCAAAATTTTTACGAGTGGATGATGCCCTTCGCAGCTTCGCACACAACCTTTACCATTTCTTTAGGAAGGGAAATTTTAGACTGGTATTACTTATCACTGTTTAAAGTCCCCCAGCCACGCTGAGCTGGTCTACTCCCTATTTAAGGTAGCCCAGTCAGACCATTTATTTTAAGAATAAGTACATGTCATTAAAAATAATAATAATAATAA
>NW_007425265.1:0-501 GCF_000475195.1 Diaphorina citri
TCCTTTTCATTCCAGAACCAGACTGTAAAAGACGACGCGTGTCTGAAGAAATCAATGTTGTCGACCTAGACGAATCGGAGGAAGCACAAACCGGCGAGACATTGCACAACGCTCTATCCAGACTAGAGTCCCCCGATATGAGCAATGATAGTCAAGATGATGTGTTCCAAGTCAAACCAGAGAATAACTCTTTTGAACGAGAAACTATCTTACAAAGAGTAAGCCGAGCCGGATCTGAAAGAGTACCAGAACACCAGGTTTCTAATGGCAAGGAAATCCCTAATGACAAAGAAATCCTGCCTGTATCCAGTGACGTTATGAGGCGTCTGGAAGAACGAGTTATCAGAAGCCCAAAGACCTCGAAATGTTACGCAAACAATTCGGAGAACCATTCGGAAAGCCCAAAGACGTCAAAATGTTCTGCAAACAATTCAGAAGAATCGGACAAGGTTCAACAACACAAACAATCGCGTCAACCGGTAAAAGAGCGAACACTCAACG
>NW_007425266.1:0-501 GCF_000475195.1 Diaphorina citri
TTTTTTTTAACCTTTTTTCCCTAATCTTATTCTGAAATCTTAATTTGGAATGGCCTAGGGATTAGGGATAATAGCTACGCTATAAAGGTACCACGGCCACATATGTATAATTATTTTAAGGGTTTAAACATGATTTTTTTTCTACTTATTTCGTGCTTCGAAATATTAGGCCGTCTTATTGTACAGAGACCCATAAATAAAATTAGGTAAATATAGGTAAGTATTTTTGAACGTTCTTAATGTTTTAGCAATTTAGAGTTTTTTCACCATGAAAGTCAGAGGTGTCAAATTCATAAGCTCGAAGAAGAAGAAGAGGAATTAGAGCTAGAACTATTTCGGACAATCCCAATTTCACCATTCCTTCTTTCCGAGGTCCTTCCTACTTTCAGGTATTGAAAGACCAAAAAATAAATTGAAAGTGTGTTATATCCTTTTTAACAACCATTTTGGTTTCAGGTACCTTTTAGGATCACTGAAAACCGTTGGGTTGTGCAATCCGAG
>NW_007425267.1:0-501 GCF_000475195.1 Diaphorina citri
CCGCCCCGGGCGGGAATCGAACCCGCGGCCTAGCGCTTACAAGGCAGACGCACTACCAACCAAGCTAACTAGGCTGGTCACTATTGTCATTGATCTCTCTCAACTAGGCTGGCTTAAATGAATTTAAAATGTTCAAATATTTTTTTCCACCAATATTGATGCTATCCAATTCTATCCATATTACATCTTGTTTTCAATAATACTAAGTTCTAGTCTCCAATAAACTGAATTATCTATTTGAAAAATTGCAAAATGTTGACAGATTTTATTCAGATTTCTTTCTAGTGGCAATGACATTACAACATATTTTATGATTATTTGTATTTTATTTTCTTTTTTTGTAGGCTTCATAGTACATACTCATACGTTATACATATACATGTTATACCTTCTTGTTAATTTATTTGCATCTTGCAAGATACCTATGTACTTGGAGCCTTCAGCAACAATAACAAAATCATGCTCACTTCAAATTTAGGAGGCCTTAAATTGAACGGAATC
>NW_007425268.1:0-501 GCF_000475195.1 Diaphorina citri
GATAGACGGTCAAAATTAGATTAAACCAGTTTGTATATCACAAAATATCACATACACCAGACGAATTGCCTCATAGTTCCTCTTTTATTTCATATTGAAATGTGACAGAAAGAAATTTTTATTTTGAAATGTTACAGGAAGCCAATATTCTACAAATGCCTCAGTGGTTCATGAAGTCACCTTAATATTTAACTAGGTACAATTAGTCAAATGGTTTAGCCAAAAATCTGTGGATGTGTTTATTTATGACATTTTCTGTCAGTCCGTAATGTTTTCGCAAAATTATAGACGAAATTTTCGAGGGATCAGCTTTTACGAGGCTAAATTCATCCCAAAACCCAAGCCTTTTTTTTCAATTTAAAAATTTGACCTGCTAGGAATCGAACTCAGAATTCCTAGTCGGTTATCCTACCTTGTTCCTTGGTTTTGAACAGAGCAGACGGGATGCCCTTCTCACTCCATCCGATAACATTCTTAGCACTCAGCCGGAAAGTATAGTTA
>NW_007425269.1:0-501 GCF_000475195.1 Diaphorina citri
TCCACTCGTAAAATTTGTAGCCAAAACCAAATGTCAGCCCAAAGCAATCACTCTAGTTAGGGCTGATTGAGAGGCTGATGAAAAACGCCGACCCCGTCTGTACACAGGAAAAGGCGAAGAAAAAGAATTGAGAACGCCTGGCTTTTTTCTCTCTTTTTTACGATATTTTTTTAACGGGAGTTTACCCTGCTTACTCGAATCAACCTCACCAAGCCTTAGTAAACCGATAGAGAGAATGGAGGAGTTGCAATTGGGAAAATATTATTAATAAAAGGTCGATTCCTACGTAAAATGTTGTGAAAAATCCAAATCTGAGGTCAAAACTCGGAAAAAGTAACTTTAAAAGGTCGAAAATTCAATTTTTAATTGCCTTAATGAAAAAGTTCAAAGAGTTGTGACGTCAGATTTCAGGTCAAACTGCGCACAAACAAAGCGGGAGTCATGAATTATGACGTCATCGCCTACGGGAGCGTATGCCGTGACGTCAAACTTCACGATTTA
>NW_007425270.1:0-501 GCF_000475195.1 Diaphorina citri
TGGGAATGCACGCTATATGAACTCAGCAATGTTATAATTTGTTGTATGTTTACACGTTTACAGCACTTGCGACTCAGCAATATCTACTTGTAATTTTGCGTCAGGAGTCTTTGAATGTTGAATAGGGGGCTGTATTTGAAGGTGCACTTTAGACGTATACCAGTTTAAATCATTGATGACTACTAGGATTTTAAGGGGACTTTTAAAGGTTCTATATTGAGTTAGAACCTACTATACTAACTATACTGTCTTATTATCATGAGGGCAAGGAGGCTGTCACCAACGCAACGTCTGTAAATTGGATCCTCGCCGAAGAGAGCCCCTACGTAAAATTTCTCGGTAGTTGGGACCAACTTGTTTCCCTCCTTGGACACCATTCATTTGGAAGAATCCCGGATCTGCCACCCACGTCGCCTTCTGGTGAAATAATTTATATGTTTTCGAAACCATTAACGCCATAATAAAGTCACCTTTAGAATTTACCATAAATCTTTTTATCAC
>NW_007425271.1:0-501 GCF_000475195.1 Diaphorina citri
TCAATTCACTCTAGCCAATATTGGATATTGGAAAACCGAAATACACTGGTTCGAAACCACCATCATACACAACAGACGGAGCATTCAATCAAGCCAGAGCATTGGAACTAGCAGAACAACAAGCGGCAAGTTATGTCAAACCCTGTGTACCTGACATGACTGCCGCTCAACATGAAGATCCAACCGACGCTACTGTGGCTTCTACGTCCAAGACATGCTACTCCTGTGGTAACGCATGGCATCCGCGATCTTCGTGCCCCGCAAAAGACGCTCAATGTACTACGTGCTCTAAAACTGGCCATTACAGCAGAGTTTGCCAGTCAAAGTCATTTCTGACTAAGAACCAGTTTTCCCGACGTCCGAAAACTTCTGCATCTACGGCCACCTCTGCGTCTGTGACTGCCGCGGCACCCTCCAGTCTACAAAGTCTACGATTAACATTACTGTCAATAATGTACCACTCAAAGCTTTGGTTGACACAGGATCATCATTGAGTTTCAT
>NW_007425272.1:0-501 GCF_000475195.1 Diaphorina citri
TGGACTTAATTTACTCATTTCCCCTTCATTTTCATAAGTGGAAGGTCCTCATCGATTCTTCTGTGATAAGTCACCTATCCGCGGTTTGCTCGTGGTATTCGCGGTTGGCTCGTGGTATCTGCGGTTGTTCGCGGTTTGTTCGCGGTATCCGCGGTTTGTTCGCGTTATCCGCGGTTTGTTCGCGGTATCTGCGGTTGTTCGCGGTATTCGCGGTTTGTTCGCGGTATCCGCGATTTGTTCGCGGTATCCGCGATTTGTTCGCGGTATCCGCGGTTTGTTCGCGGTATCCGCGCTTTGTTCGCGGTATCCGCGCTTTGTTCGCGGTATCCGCGGTTTGTTCACGTTTTGTGCGCAGTATCCGCGGTTTGTTCGTGGTATCCGCGGTTTGTTCTCGGTATCCGCGGTTTATTCTCGGTATCCGCAGTTTGTTCGCGGTATCCGCGGTTTGTTCGCGGTATCCGCGGTTTGTTCGCAGTATCCGCGGTTTGTTCGCGGTATCCG
>NW_007425273.1:0-501 GCF_000475195.1 Diaphorina citri
AAGACAAAAGTTCATAACAACCCTACAATCCAAATTATCAACAGTCAAGGACTCCTGCTCTTTTTGGAAGGCAGTGGGTTTTTTCAAGAGTTCTAAATTTGAACAGTCCAGCATAGACAAGGAGCAAGTGCATCAACACTTTTCACAATTGTTTTCAAAAATTCTCAGTTCCAGAAGATGTGTCCAGTTTTCTTGAAAACAAAAAGTTCTACAAAGATCTTATTCGTGAAAAAAGACAAAAGTTCATAACAACCCTACAATCCAAATTATCAACAGTCAAGGACTCCTGCTCTTTTTGGAAGGCAGTGGGCTTTTTCAAGAGTTCTAAATTTGAACAGTCCAGCATAGACAAGGAGCAAGTGCATCAACACTTTTCACAATTGTTTTCACTGAGTGAGCCACACAGTATTGAGTGTGCCCAGCTGCTACATAGTTCACTTCACCCTGTACTTGATAAGCCGATCTCTTCGTCCGAGCTGAATTTGGTCCTCAAACGTTGTT
>NW_007425274.1:0-501 GCF_000475195.1 Diaphorina citri
GGGCCAAGCACACACCCTTAGGTCCAACCCCTAACCATGAAATATAGGTCTCAAACACTGTAAAAATCCTTAACACCCAACAATAAGTGATATTAGGTGCAGAAACATGATCAGATAATTCAGGTAGGTATCTAGTTTTATGATTTCGTACGAAGTTTTTATCGGGCGATCGAACGCTTTCGAACTTTTCGCACAATGAGAATTTTCCGATATTTCGAAAGCAATTCGTTGGAAATCTGATCAAAATATAATGGCAGCCCAATTTGTGGTAAAGCCTACAAATTGTAAAGAAAGGAATCCACACAAGCGCGATTTTTAGGAACAGGTAAAATGACCGACCTTACGGTGAATCTATTGGAAATTCATTCTTAATTATCTGCGCAGCTCAAGATTAGAACTACCAAGACTCTGAAAACATTTTGCCTATTCACACAATTCCACTTACAAAGGACTGCCGATAAACTTTTGCAAGAATCTTCACTTTCAAATGAGGAATCTCAA
>NW_007425275.1:0-501 GCF_000475195.1 Diaphorina citri
TCAATGCCGTTGTAAAGCCGGGTTTAAACTTTATATTCATAACAATCGAGTTATTGGATAGCTATGTATAATATTATGATTTCTATCTAAACCTCAGATCAAATCCAATAATTTGATTCTTGAAAATGTTAAGCAATATTCTTGTTTTCTAACGGTCACCATTTTCCTACTGATGTTCAAGTGACATCTCCACTATTTACTTTCTGATGTTCAAGTGACATCTCCACTATTTTCTTACCGTGTTCATGTGACATCTCCACTATTTACTTTCTGATGTTCAAGTGACATCTCCACTATTTTCTTACTGTGTTCAAGTGACATCACCACTATTTTCCTACTGATGTTCAAGTGACATCTCCACTATTTTCCTACTGATGTTCAAGTAACGTCTCCACTATTTTCTTTCTGGTGTTCAACTGACATCTCCACTAATTCAAAGTTTCATAAAGTGTGAACCCGGCTTGAGTCTCAGAGTCTCGATTTATTTTCTCTTCAAACATG
>NW_007425276.1:0-501 GCF_000475195.1 Diaphorina citri
CCTGCTCATCCCTTCCTTCTCTCTTCGTCCTCTTCCCCTCTTTCTTCTTCTGCTTCCTCCTCCTCCTTGTATTTATTCTCCTCTCTGCCTCTCACTTTTACTCCTCCTTCTATTTCTTTTTTTCCTCGTACCCCTCCTATTCTTCTTCTTTTGCCTCTTCTTTGTCCGCCTCCCTCCTCTTTTCTACCATCTCTTTCTACTTCTCTTTCCTCCTCTTCTTGAATTCTCTTCCTCCTGCTCTTCTTCCTCTTCTCTTTGCCCCCCTTTTTCTCCTCTTCCTCCTTCTTTTTTTCCTTCTCTTTACCCTTCTTCTCCTCCTTTTCTTTCCCCTCTTCTTTTCCTTCTTCACCTTATTGTTATTCTTCATCGTCTTCTCCTCCTCCTTCTTCTCCCTCCTTCTCTTACCCTTTCTCCTCCTGCTCATCCCTTCCTTCTCGTCTTCTTACTCTGTCTCCTCTCTTTCTTATCCCTTTTCGACCCCATTTCCCTAGTTTTTTGCTT
>NW_007425277.1:0-501 GCF_000475195.1 Diaphorina citri
TTTTAAGTTACCACTCCCATGCCAAACTGTAGAAACAATATCTTCTCTCACCTAGTACTAAAAAAAAAAAAAAAAAAAAATAACCACAACCTGAAAGCACCAGTTCCGCATGGATCACTGAAGTTGAGCACGGGTGCGCGTGGTTAGTACCCGGATGGGTGACCATCTGGCCAATAGCGTGCTGCTAGCTTAAAAAAAAAGTTATTGGAGTCAGAGAAAGTAAAAAAGTTAACCAGTTTTTCCATTGTCTATAGAGAATTTTTCACTATAAAAAATATTATATGAGACTTCTACCCTCAAAAACCACGAATAAACTACCATTTGGGAGAATTTTAAAAACTATTGATTTCTTTTCCTTGAATCTAGTGATTTTTAAAAATTTGGAGTGGAGACCCTGTTTTCTATTGGGAGCTTAGGGCCAAATCATGATTTTTTTTTTTTTTTTCAAAAAAGCATTTTAAAAAAAAGCATTTTGGCTCAAATGTAAAATGGGTCAAAAAA
>NW_007425278.1:0-501 GCF_000475195.1 Diaphorina citri
GAGTCCAGAGGTTTCATAGAGGTTTCAATTTTATTTCCAGAGACTGCAACGAGTTGCGTGAATATTTATCCAGTATGAACTTTTTCAAGTGACCTTTGAATATCAACTTAAGGATTATTCATATTAATCCTTCCAATAGCTACCGTGAACTACTAGAAACACACTACCGTCACGTCACGTGAAGTCATGGGAAGTCAGAAAGATGTAGTTCAAAGTTTTTCCATAAGATTGTAGGTTCACGTCACGAGACGTGATAGAAGTGTCGGGATGTGTGTGAGGGAAATGAGGTTTTTACATGGTGTATCACATAGCTGATGGCAAGAGAAGAAGACGAAGAACAAGAAGAAGAAGGAGGAGGAGGAGAAGAAGGAGGAGAAGAAGAAGAAGAAGGAGAAGAAGGAGGAGAAGAAGAAGAAGTAGAAGAAGAAACAAGAACAAAGTTTTATGTAGTGTCTCTTTTTATCTTTATTCGACATTTCTAGTGAGATGTGGTTCTTTGTT
>NW_007425279.1:0-501 GCF_000475195.1 Diaphorina citri
CTCAATTTTATTTATCATCCGATTTCATATGAAATCGGTCAGGATTTACGTAGTTCAGTCCATGGATGATCCCTTATAGGAAGTTATAAGTGACCCTCCAAGTTTTTTTACATATAGGGTGTCCCAAATGTAGACAATCCGGACACTAATAATGAAAACAACCTGCTTGGTACATTCCATTCGACGAAGAAGTTCCTGGTTTATAGTCTCCCCTAAAAACGCTCAAAGTCAAAACAAAAACCCTTTTCTTCTGTTTCATTTGAATTCGAAACAATACTCAACTTTTCCATAATAATACTCCTAACAATACTCCATTTCCCAGTCTCCAACAGGTGGCTGAGAGAATGAGTTTTCTGAATGGGAAACATGAAAACAATAACTCTGTACAGTCATCCTTTGTCCTGCCGATCACAATGGATTAACAACAGAACAAGAATAATACAAACTCATACCTACTAGTTGAACAATATAGGTTTAAATCTTCAGTAATTACCAGAGTTT
>NW_007425280.1:0-501 GCF_000475195.1 Diaphorina citri
GATCCAAACTGGATAAACAGGGATCTATTTATTATGTTCGCCCGTACCCGTAGTTGTACAACCTCACCAACCTCAGACAAGTAATGGTTAGCGCGGTACAAGTTATCTGATTTCATCTATAATAGGTATTTATCAATTCATCCAAATGCATATCCTCTATTCACTATTGTGTTCAAGATATGCCTGTCTAAAGATATGTCGTTTCCCAATTAACTAAGCACCTCGCAGACCTCGCTAGATTTTGTGACTTGACTTGTACTCAAATCACCAAAATTCATACCCGAAGTTTACTGCATTAATTTCTAAACCACTGAGGTGGACGCTGAGTAGATACTCTGAAACAAAAGAGTTTCAGAGATTTCAAAAATTAATTCGACAATATTTCGAAGAGTTCGGAACGAAGTCCGTTTTGCCATTCTGATGTCCATGTTTGTGATACAGATAGACGCGATTAGTAAAATTAGTATACCATGTGTGACAAATGAAAAAAGTGAGAAGTTC
>NW_007425281.1:0-501 GCF_000475195.1 Diaphorina citri
AAAACCAAATGTCAGCCCAAAAGCAATCACCCTAGGGCTGATTGAAGGCTGACAAAAAACACCAACCCCGTCTGTACATGGGAAAAGGTGAAGGAGAAGAAGATTCATATTCAGTATTCCTCCAGCTTCAATTGTCTAGATCTCATTTGTTTCTTGAGCTGCATCCTAAAAAGCTCCACACTCCTCGAGATCTTTAGGTAATTTATTGTAACTATAATTATAAATTTGTAGGCAATTGAGTTTGCACCTTTTTTTTTATTAATACTGTCAACAAATAAATTATTTCTATTCCTTGTTAGCTTGTCCTTATTTATGCTTGTCCTTATTTTGAACTCTTCACGGAACTGCAGGCGGTGGGTTCACAGGATTTCATAGCGGTCAGATGAGTGGTTTGGCCAGGTATGGAGTTTGAACAAGCAGGCAAGGCAAACAGTTTGTACCACATACAATTGTATAGGTATATGTACAAATAAAATTGATTTGATTTGATTGAACTAATAA
>NW_007425282.1:0-501 GCF_000475195.1 Diaphorina citri
ACTGTAACTGCTAAGGTCTTATCGTCCCAAAATCGAAGAGAGAAGGAAGACAGGATAGAAGAAAGCCAGCCGTTCCGAGAAGCCGTCACAAAGATATTTTCAACTGATTGATACTGGTGTAATACAACAATGGAAGTATTACATTCAGTCTACGCCTCTGATTCAGACTACGTTGTTATCATGCTATACTTACTGATAAATGATAACAATTCTTTTTCATCCAATGATATAGAATCCGTACACTTTCTTTCGTTTTTCTCTAACTAATAGCATAGTTTTCCCCATTTTCGCAATTAGTCGGTGGCCCAACGTTAAAAAAGCTGCATTTCCTCAGGAAAGCACCGAATCTGGCCTTAGTTAATATTTTTGGAAGACTTTTCGCGCTCATATGGTGAGAGACACACTACGGGCATGCTACGACAAAGGAAAAACAAAAAGTGAGAATCTTATTTCTTTCTTGTTCTTCTATTCTTCCTATTCCTAGACGAGACTAACATAAAC
>NW_007425283.1:0-501 GCF_000475195.1 Diaphorina citri
CCTTGAAATCTCCCAGAGTTCCAGTTTGCGTTTTTCTCTAAAAAAAAAAAAAAAGCAGACAGGGTAGATAACCATGCTTATAGAACTTCATGGAACAGCAATGTTAGCTGGACTTGTTGAAAGAAACAACAATGTAAAAAACAGTCGATATGCATGAGGCAGAGGTAGTCTAAAGGCACAAGTAGGAAAAGAAAACAAAATAGTTGAAATGGAAACAGCACTCTAAAGATACCTAAAGAGAAAAGAAAATCAAGACCGCGAATTCTGGAAGCGTAATCTACATAATTACTTGGCATCATAATCTACAAATTTCTTGAGAAGGCCGCATCTCGTAAGAGATCGATATGGCTGTATTATTATTATTAATTAAATAATTGGATAAAGATTAGAAGAATGTAATAGTAAATTAAAACAGTAAAAGACGTCAAAATGCAATCAAATCTAATAGAAGTAAAGAAAACTATGCTTGATGCTGTAAATTCGGAATACAAAGCACTAGAT
>NW_007425284.1:0-501 GCF_000475195.1 Diaphorina citri
ACCAGAATCAGATACCAACGCGACGGTCGTCATCCAGATACTGACCACGCACAATGTAGCTTAACAACAGTGTTTCGTCGGGAACTGGTAGATTTAACGTCTCAAGGTCAATGTTGTTGCCCTGACGTTAAGTAACGCTCTAAAATTTTAAGCTTTTAAGTAGGCTCAAAGATTATGTCGCAAAAGCAAATATTAAACTCTTCTTTATACAATCAAACCTGGGGAAATGGCTCAAAAAAGTTTTGAGGTCTTGTTCAATGTTCAAAAAACTTTTTAAATGAGATTAAGCTTAAAAAGAAGAGTTTTATGCTGTCTGATCTCCGTAGGTTACCCTTGTTTAATTTCTTGTACCTCTATAAATGAGCAAACTAAGAAAATGTTACTTCTCTACCCTAATCGATAATATTTTTAATCGAGAAAAAGAAAAAAACCTCTCTAATTAAGGGAAAAATAGTTGGTACCTTGAGCCTGTATCATCCAGGTTCGATTGTCCTGTATAAA
>NW_007425285.1:0-501 GCF_000475195.1 Diaphorina citri
AATGTTTTGTTTGTCTTGATGCAGTGGTGTGTAGTGAGATTTTCATAAGGGGACCCGCCGCTAAAAGCTATACCTAACGTTACTGTATAGGTACACCCTTATAATACAGTATGCCGGTCTGCTGGTGGTCTTCGAATCCACTTAGGATAATCACTAACTGACCTACCTACCTTTTATTTTCGATAAGGGGTAAAAATGGTCAAGGTAGGATCACACGATATGGCAGTGTTACGTAATACTTAATGTGGCCATTTTCTCTTCCATACCAAGTAATCGGTCTTCGTTAACACCTACAGGGTCAAATTTTCGCTTTGATCATAGAAAATTTCTGGAGGTACATAGGCGCTCTACCTTATCCTGTGATCCTCTCTTTAGGGGGTAAGAAACCCGTAAAGGGGAAAGGGAAATGATACTTTCCCTCCCTATATGAAGGCTACGCCACTGTTTCGGTGTATCTATTTTTATCTCCACCGCGAGTGGCTGTCTTCCCCTCGAACTGAA
>NW_007425286.1:0-501 GCF_000475195.1 Diaphorina citri
TTCCTAGAACCATTCCTTGAAGTGATAACATCGGATCAGACCTCAAGCTCAGTGACTAGTCTTGCATTAGTATCCATCAACACATTTCTGTCTTATGCTTTGATTGGTAAGAACTTATGACACAACTGCAATTTATAAAGTGCCAAGCTCACACTGTTCATATAAAACCACCCCACATGCAGGAACCTCTAGAAATGCTAGACAAAAGTACAACAATATTACAATGCAATATCTTTGCTACAGGGATCAGAGAGTACCTAGGGCAATCTCTCATTACTTCCAAGCATTCTTGGAGACTATGCCCAAACAGTCTCCAAACATTCTTAGAGGCAACATGAGATTGAAAATCTAGGGGCAATTCAAACCATAAGTCATAACAATATCTATCAAATTTGATAATGTGACTTTGATATCAGAATTTACTTAAATATTCTTAATTTGATCTTCTCTATTTCAGACCCTGGTGGACACAATGTGGCAGCTAGTGTATGTAAAATTGCT
>NW_007425287.1:0-501 GCF_000475195.1 Diaphorina citri
GCATCATCACCATCATCATTCACCGTTCAGTAGTCTTCTGGGAACCGGCCCCGGGTCTTATTTGGGACTGTCTGCGGGAGACCATCAACTGAAAGTGTCTAATCATTTGTTTTGAGCTTCGCCAGAAGTGAGAGTTTGACGAGTGATGAGATCGTCGAAATGTTGGTTCCTTGTGTTCAATTTTTTGATGATGTTGGTCAGTATGGAATATGGATGTTTGGATGAGGAATGACAGATTATTACATTCCCTGTACCTATATCAACATAACATTCATATTTCTTGGACTGTAATAAAATTGTATCTCGTACTTTCTCTAGTCTACCTCTGATAAGTTCTAGTCATTTGTTTATTTTCATTGATGTTTAGTCTATCGGGCATCGTGTCCCTTGGAACTCTTGAATCCGGGCAAGCTTGATGCATTTGAATAATTAGTCACCTAGTCCATCACAGACTTAATCAATCTAGTAAACGTGCAACGTATCCATTCCTTTAATGGATAT
>NW_007425288.1:0-501 GCF_000475195.1 Diaphorina citri
TTTTTTAGAATCAGCTTTTTTTTGTCCATCGTATTTATTATTTACGACACATGTTTACATTACAGTCTAGGTGATTCTAATATTAAACGTTTGCCTGAACCGTGACAGGCTCGTAAAATACCCCGTGTCAAATGTGTGGAGCTTTTAATTACTTTGTTTGGAAAGCCGTCTAACTCAAGAGCAATTGTGTCCTCAGGGTTTTACAGGATTAAAACATGTTCCATTTGTTGTTTGCATTATTAGAAGATCGATATGTGCTTTGCACAATATTGGCGAATGCATTGTTCTTTTTCTCGAATTGTCCGTTACTTGATGCTTGAATAAAATAAAGGTTGCTTCAACGAAGCTTTTAGGATTATTTGATATATTATGTGCAGAAAGTCGATGAAAATCTTCACTATTGAATTCCTTCTCAGATATAGCATATTATTTATTGAAGATGGTCCCTTACAATGTTGGGCTCTGTGTGCAAGTCCTCAATCTTCATAACATTATCACTTT
>NW_007425289.1:0-501 GCF_000475195.1 Diaphorina citri
ATGACAAGACTTTATCCAACCAGCCATTAGAGTTCCCTCTATCACACCTCTTTTTTTTTTAAAAAAAAAAGCTTCATTTATCCCTCTTTTTTAAGTTTAAAGCCAAACCAAATATACTAGGGTCTTCCTCTTGCACAGACCACTGAAATGAATGAACAACTACTAGGGTAAGTGTACCATTTATTCGCCCACCTAAAAAACGTACCATTTATTGGCCCACCTGTACCATACGCCACATAAGTCTGAACTGGACGAACTTTTTCAAGATCCAATTTCATCAAAAGAAAGGGCTTAAAGACTGCTATCGAACCAGTGCTATTCAAAAATTGTAGTCATAAAAACAAAAATTAGAAAAATAAATGTGGGCAGGTGGGCCAATAAATGGTACGTTTTTTAGGTGGGCGAATAAATGGTACACTTACCCTATTGTACTACTTCTTAAGCCTCTCTCAGATTTGTTACTTTGATATTGGCCTGCACTTGGCCTAGTTTATAGCTGAG
>NW_007425290.1:0-501 GCF_000475195.1 Diaphorina citri
CAAATTTCTTGACCCCGCCGGGAATCGAACCCGGGTCTCCCGCGTGTAAGGCGAGCGCAGTGACCACTTCGCCATGGGAGCTGACATTTAGGCAACAAGTACGAGTATATTCCGAATCAGTTAAACTGTGCTATACCAAGTAACAAAGACCAAGTTTCCGGGAACAATGGAAAACTCAACCTAAACAGGGTAGGGTTGCAAAATTGCAAACCCAAAATTCAAATTAGCATGGCCAAATCAATATCTCTTGATTATTATTTGACGGTTAGGTTCTAGAGTACCCATCACTTCCTTTACTTATACTGCATACTTCATACGACCATTTGGAAATGCCACCTCAAACATCTGCTATTGTCACTTCAAACATCTCCGTACATAATTGCTATAGTTCAAACAACCATGTGGCAATGCTACTTCAAATATCTGGCAATGCTACTTCAAATAACCATTATGTGATCTCGTCTCTCATCTTCCCTCGGGATGCGATGTCCTGACAAATCA
>NW_007425291.1:0-501 GCF_000475195.1 Diaphorina citri
TACTCATGTTCATGAGCAGAGAGAAGAGAGAGAGGGCAGATTCACATCTCTCATTCATGATATTGTTAATAGAGGAGGAAGATGTCTAATTCCTGTATTTGCGTTGGGTAGAGCTCAGGAATTACTCCTCATTCTGGGTAAGTAACTGTGGGAATAACTCATCCAACAAAGTGATTTTTTTTTTTCTCGAGTTATTTTTTCAACAAAGTGACCTTCCTATTTGATTACAGAGTCTAGGCTAGTTAGCTTGGAGAATAGTAAGCGTTTGCCTTGTTAGCGCTAGGCCGTGGGTTTGACTCCCGGGTGGTTCGGATTTTATCCTGAATGGATAAGGTTCGTTCTCTCCTATCCTGTCCTTTTTTCTTCGCTTTCAGGATGATAAAAACTATCAGTTTTAGTTGTCTCTATAACTTGTTCATCCCTCCTATATATTGACAGACTAAAGTTTGTAATGTATTTTGAAAAAAATTACGACCATAAAATAAAAGATTTCTTTTGTCT
>NW_007425292.1:0-501 GCF_000475195.1 Diaphorina citri
TGTACATAGCACTTTAAGAGGTACCTATATAAATTTATAATAAGGTTCCCAAGTTCTACAACATACGGCTTTAACTCCCACCTTTCATTTATACACTCAAAAGTTAAAGTTCATTATTGTTTTATTTATTTGTTTATTTATTTATATGCCCTCTTGTTCTCCCTCTCTTTCTCTTTCCTCTATGGTGCGAAAGTAAAATGAAAACAAAGTCGAGAAACTTTTGCCTACCTATTGCTCTCTTTTCGTAAGAGAAAGGGGCGAAAATTGAGTGTTTTTCTTATTTTCTTTTCTCACTTTTCTCTTTTTCTTTCTTTACTTGCGACAAAGTGTTCAGTAAAGTATTTCCTTCCTTTCTTTCGGTTTGTAAGGTAAGGAAAGGGCACTAAATTATATTTTTATGGTAATAGAATAGAAAATGTCAGACGAAATTGCCTTCCTTTGCCCTCTCTCCCCTCCTTTTCTCCTCTACTTCCCCTCCTCCTTTCCTCCTACCTTCCATCT
>NW_007425293.1:0-501 GCF_000475195.1 Diaphorina citri
GCAAGTTTGGTGATTGTGAAGAATCACCGGTAATTTTTCAAAATTACCAATTTTCTACATTTACCGTAACATATACACAAATAAAACTTAAAGTAGTGTATATAACATTATTATTCAATGTTGGCACACTCTAATAAATATTAATAAAAAAAACTGAAAGTAAAATAGTAAATAAATGGGAACATTGTGTGAACAAGGACCTGGAAGAGAAGGGGTTATCAGAGGAAGATGTACGTATAAATAACCGAGGCAGGTGGGAAGCTGCCATCAAAAAACGCCGGCCCCACTTGAGTGAGAAAAGGCTACAATACAATACAATACAATGTTTATTTATTTGGTGTATATCAATATCAAAACTGTTATACACAGGTCAATTACAATTAAAGAAGGAAACATTTAAATCAAATGACGAAAGAGAGAGAAAAAAAAAGTCATAGAATTATACAAAGGTAGGTAATTGGTAGAAGTAGGTAGATGAGAAAAAAGACAAAAAACAAACAA
>NW_007425294.1:0-501 GCF_000475195.1 Diaphorina citri
TTATTGGGTCGTTCTGGGATGGGACATGGATCAGGGACGTTCTGAATGCCAAGCTGGCACTTTACTTTACTAACCGAACCTTGTTATTGTATTTCAGTTTGCTGAGAACAAAGTTTCTGAGGACCCATCTGAGGATTGTGTATTAGATTGCCCCAAGTATGATACAGAGAAACCCTGTGCACTTAGTACGTGCTGTGGCCCATCTAAACAGGTAAATTTCATATTCCCAGTCCTACATTCCTATTGTTAAGCAATCGTTTTGTGTGTGCCAAAATCTATTATTGATCCGTCTTCAAATGCCCCTCGTTGTCTGATCTCCTTTACCCGTTTTTGTTTCATTTTCATCCTATCTGGGGTAAAAAAAGAAGAAGATTTTTTAAAGCTTTAACCCCCGTATGGGATGGGATGGTATATCTTTCCATATTCTTGGCAGTATATTGCCTTGTCTACCTTGAGTTACATGATTCCTACTTCCCTTTTCTTTCTACCCCTCTGCTGTCC
>NW_007425295.1:0-501 GCF_000475195.1 Diaphorina citri
AGGGATAGGTAGGGATTTAAAAATGACATTGCTGATATGAAATTATCAGCTGGATGCCATACTACGTTCATACTACATGGAAATGCAGGTCCTATTACCTAAATATTTGACGTAAAATAAAAATATTTGCCCATTCAATTTTGGATTCGATTGGATCTTTGGGGCCCCCGTATCTAGGCCCTTTTTCTGAATTCTAAAATTCACTAAACTGTGCTGTAACCACTATAGAAAGAGTTGAATTTCAGTTACTTAGGTTCTAGCATGACATCATAACTTATCCAATAAGCAATAAGATGGAATCCGATATTCCATAAGTAAGAAGAGATGGCAAGAATTTCAAAATCTTTGACTTTGAGTTTTAAAATATGTAGGTAGTTCACTTTACTGATGAAGTCCTTTTTTAGACCATGAAAACAAAGTTTAATTTTAGAATGTTTCTTTGTATCGTCTTATTCAAAGTTCTATAAAACCTGGACGGATTCAAGAAACCTCGAACGGGTT
>NW_007425296.1:0-501 GCF_000475195.1 Diaphorina citri
GGTCGCGAGTGCAATCTCCACCCGGGGTGCCTAAACAGGCAAGGTTCGTTCTTGGAACAGCTGGCCTTTTCCTATCCTTCTCTTCTCGATTTCGGGACGATAAAACCTCCGTTCCGTTGGGTTAACCCATTTTTGGATCCCTCCGTCAAATCTCTTGAAAAAACCACAATGAAATTGTTTTTTCCCCTCTTTAAAGTACCCAACTCTTATAAAGAGTCCTTATAATATTTTCTATATTTTCTTTATGTATTTCTCGTGACACCATGGCACCCTGTATATTATGTTGCCTCTCATCAAACATTTTTTTCCTTTGGACGTCTCATTTTTCAAAATCTGTACCAGAAAAAAAGTGAAAAAATCGGTCATTAGCTGACCAAAACAATGTTAACATATTTTTTTAGTAAAAAATATCGAAAAAGAACAATATCATAATTCGCGCTAGCCCATCACTCTTTCGTTCATTTTTTTTTTTTTTATAATAAATAAAAGTGATGAAAAAAA
>NW_007425297.1:0-501 GCF_000475195.1 Diaphorina citri
ACTTTGATATTTTCCTTAAAGCTTGGAGGTTGAATTTAATCTCTTCTAATTGGCAGATTTCCGAACTCAAAACTGGGACGTAAAATATAAATATGACATGTGCCATTCTTCTTTGTGTTTGGCTGTTTGGAAGTCAGATTTGAGAATATATGTACTTGCATGTATTTCAAATACGAGTAGGTATAATACCTACCTCTAATTATGTATGTAGGTCGAGGATATTTCAATCGATTTCGTACGAGTAGGTATAATACCTACCTCTAATTATGTATGTAGGTCGAAATAACATGGGTTCTTTATGGGTTGGTTTGATGCAAGCATGTATGTCTAGGTAGATTTGTAGTGCAATATAAACAAAAAAAATGTAAATAGCAATACTAGAGAGAACTTACCTCCGGAGCCGTTCTCTATTACCTCTAACCATTAGAGCTCCATTATTATAATGATCAATTTCTCAAATTAATGAATATACAGCTCCATTCTTTGGCTGGGATCGAAACC
>NW_007425298.1:0-501 GCF_000475195.1 Diaphorina citri
AGTTGCTACTTGTGATTGTTTGTGGGAAAAATTATTTTTTGATACCTACGCAGTTCATTTTTATTGTCACATGTTGTTGTTACTCCAATGTGAAAGTTCATGTTTCTTTGAACAAGATTCAGGACGTAAGCAGTAGCATCTTGCGACTTGCTACTTGCGACGTGTTACCTCAGTGCGAAACGCACCTAACAGACCTTCTAAGGACTGAAAAAGTATTGGGGAAATCCACCCGAAGAGTCTGTTCTCAGTGTTCTTGTTCGATCATTGTATGCAGTAGTAAAAGTTATAAGCAACCTCCTGTGCCGAGTGGGTATCACACTAGGCTGGCACGCCGGAGGTCCGGGGTTCGATTCCCGGCAGGGTCGAAATTTTTTCGTCTCTGTGCTTAGAGTTCGGGGTGCTCTCAACCTCGTGAAGACAATCGAGTAGCTACTTTAATCGAGCATTGACTTTTTTTACTTTCCTTATCCTATAGGAAGGAAAGTAATGTAATCGGGTCAA
>NW_007425299.1:0-501 GCF_000475195.1 Diaphorina citri
AACCCCACCCCCAACCCTACCAGTAATAGTACCACGGACAATGAACCCGAACCTAGCCCAGCACCACCATCCGGATCCAACATAGGTAAGAACAACTTGAATGGAGGGAGCAGTTGCATTTGGGTAAAAATTATGAATAAAAGGGGTCGATTCCTACGTAAAAAGTTGTGAAAATCCATCTGAGGTCAAAACTCCGAAAAAGTAACTCTAAAAGGTCAAAAATTCAATTTTTATTTGCCGTCCGAATGAAAAAGTTCAAAGAGTCGTGACGTCAAAGTTTAAGATTTACCGGTATTTTTTTAATCGATTTATTTCGGGATCTATAAGTCGTAGAAGAAAAAGAAAAAATCCTTTGTTCCTAATTTCTCTTTGACTATGAAACCTCAACGAAGTAAGCGCAACTGCTCTATTGAAAAAAAATCCGATTAATTATTTAATTTTCCAATTTAATTAATTTATTTCTTTTTCGCAGTGGCGGCCCCACAATCACCCCCAGGAGGC
>NW_007425300.1:0-501 GCF_000475195.1 Diaphorina citri
AAAAAAAAAAAAAAAAAAAAAAAAAAAAAAAAAAAAAAACTTTTTACGGGACTAGAAGATGAGAAGGGAATAAAACGTATAACAAAAGACACTCTCGTAAAGGATTATGCTAATAAACAGATACCTATAACAGGCAGAATGAGCAAACATCCATGTGGAAGGAAATGGAGGAATAAATTAAAGCAATACCTAGCAAAAGAAAAAGTAGGAAGAACATAAGGAGGGGAGACAAAACAAGATCTTTAAACATAAGTATTTTCTAAAAAGTGATAACAACAATTCGAACAATGTCACATGCTCAAAGGATCCTTACAATTATTTATCATTATCCATTGCTATAATAACAGCCATAGATTTTATACATGAAAACATTTAGTTTGACAAATGTACCTACTTGGACGGGCACAAAAATGTACATAAGCATGACTTAGGTATGTATATTTCCATTGAAAGAAAATAATGATTCTGAATTCTGTTTCTGAAGTTGTAGGTTTTTTTTTT
>NW_007425301.1:0-501 GCF_000475195.1 Diaphorina citri
AGTCCGTCACGTACAAATATCTATCCAGAGATATAGGCTGTCCTCAGCTTTCATGTCAATCCAATTAGCATACCATTACCGAGGTAAAGGTGTAGGTACAACTCGTATACAATTTTATTATCCTTTGTACTTGGAAGTTATCTTTGCCTACCGACCAGAAACAAAACTATGCCCTGGATTGATATCTAGGTACCTACGTAGGTACATAACTTCATACGTACGAAATATTATGTATGTACGAGAAGGTAGGAAGGTATGTAGGTACATCAAAAAGCCAGAGTGTTTTTCTTTAATTTGGGATAGTATTGTAATGGGGTACTCCCAGTGTTGTGAAAGACCAACGCAGGCATAAATTATTATCAATGTTTAATCGGTGTTCTGATGGAAACTTCAAACAGTAGATACCTACACCTATAGTTTATACAGATCAATGTGACAGCAATGAGTCATCAACCCAAAATGAAGGAACCAATCAGATTGCAGGAAATCCTTACATTGTTG
>NW_007425302.1:0-501 GCF_000475195.1 Diaphorina citri
CAGAATTGGATTTTGATGAACAAGCTGTGATACATGACCAACAGTGGACGGCGCGGGCGACCATATGGATGAAAAAAATTCAAGACAAAAGATTCAAATTGTCTGAATCTTTGAAAAAATTTCAAGATTCATACCTGTATGGCCGAGGGTACTCTTGGATTAAGCTATCTGATGATGGGATGAAAATTTTGCCATGGGCTAATCAATTCCCCATGAGCTCACGTGATGTAAGAGTAATGTGTTTCTACCTTAAGATGCATGTTTTTACGAAACAACTTATTCGGGATGAAGACGGAACTTATTCGGGACGAAGACAGAACTTATTCGGGACGAAGACAGAACTTATTCGGGACGAAGACGGAACTTATTCGGGACGAAGATGGAACTTATTCAGGATGAAGATGGTACTTATTCGGGACGCGTGCTGCTGTATGAAGCGTGTCACTCATGCCTATCCCTGTTCGTCATGCTT
Organism: Diaphorina citri; assembly: GCF_000475195.1. Lineage (NCBI taxonomy): Eukaryota > Metazoa > Arthropoda > Insecta > Hemiptera > Psyllidae > Diaphorina > Diaphorina citri. The sequence continues at coordinate 473 of NW_007425302.1, forward strand.
TGCATACATGAATACAAATCATCCTGATG
>NW_007425303.1:0-501 GCF_000475195.1 Diaphorina citri
TTATGTGACTTACATACTAATGCAAATTCGCAAAACGTGTATGAACCGGAAACCGGGGTATTTTGTACGTTCTGTGAGTATTTGCTACTTCTAGCAAAGGTTTTATTTAACCTTTTAACGTTTTCTGAGCTACTAAACTACTAATCGATGTAAGTATAAGTATATGTGTCTTACATACTAATGCAAATTTGCAAAGCGTGTATGAACCGTAAACCGGGGTGTTTTGTACGTTCTGTGAGTATTTGATACTTCTAGCAAAGGTTTTATTTAACCGTTTAACGTTTTCTGAGCTCTATTACTAATCGATGTAAGTATAAGTATATGTGTCTTACATAACTAATGCAAATTTGCAAAGCGTCTGTGAACCGTAAATCGGGCTTACTCCACAGACTTTCTGTGACTCATTGTTACTTCTAGCAAAGCTTTCAACGTTTTCTGAGCTCTACTAATCGAATTATGTGACTTACATACTAATGCAAATTTGTAAAACGTGTATGAACC
>NW_007425304.1:0-501 GCF_000475195.1 Diaphorina citri
CGGATCCGGATCCAAGTTTATTTCGTTTTGATCTTCTGATAAATATTAATTCGGATAATATGGATAGTTAGTTATCCGGATATTTTAGCTTTTTCCTTTGAACATATTATTGTTTGTATTCTTGTGTCAACATCTGTTAAAAAAAAAGTAAATAGGTAATTACTTGGAAGAACAAAAAAACCGGCTGTAATAGGGAATTTGCCTTGTAAGCGCTAAGTCGCGGGTTAGATTCCCGAGAAGACGAACTTTATTCTAAACGGATAAGGTCCGTTCTCGGAACGGCTGACTTTCTCTTTTCTCTTCTCTTCAATTTCGAGAAGATAAGAAGTTTTTACAATACTAATTTACTACAGTGAGCCACTTTGGTTGATAAATGAGTACATCAATAGGGACATCTCAACCTATACCTCCTTAACAACCTACATTACCTTCAGAAAAGTATCTAAACATGTAAAAACCTAATTTATGTTTACAAATATTTTTCGAACTTTTCTTAAAATC
>NW_007425305.1:0-501 GCF_000475195.1 Diaphorina citri
CGAACATTATCCCATCAGGATAAAATCCGCCCCGGGCGGGAATCGAACCCGCGGCCTAGTGCTTACAAGGCAGACGCGTTACCAACCAAGCTAACTAGGCTGGCCATTTATAGGATTGTAACCTAAGAGAGAGGGAGAAAGAGAAAGAAATGGAGAAATAGAGAAGTAGGTACTGTGAAAACTTTAACGAAAAGTTTCTGACTAGGCGGGCACTTTGGGGCCGAATGGAAAGTAAATTCCCGTCACTAAACTCTGGTGTGCCTGGAATTAGAACCCGCGACCTCCTGCAGGATGTGCTTCTGAACAATCCGAACCTAGTACCGCGTAACTTGAGAAGATCGGTTCCTAGTTCCTAGCACTGTCGATTTCTACAAAATCTACAAAAGGTTGAATCTACAAAAGGTTCTCACAGTCTTTTCCACTTAGGGACAACTCAGTCTCAACTCTGGAATGTATTCTGATAGGGACTTCTCAGTCTCAAGTGGAATTTATTCTGTCCTC
>NW_007425306.1:0-501 GCF_000475195.1 Diaphorina citri
CTACTTTGATCCTCAAATGCTCGATGTCAAAAACTTGAATTATAAGTCTTCAGCAACATTGCTATTTCAACGTCTCTCAGTGATCTTCACAGATTTTGTCCTGGTGTATGGTGTAAAAGAGTGAGTTATAAACACATTATTATTTTTGCCATTTGAAATATGTATAGGTAAGTAGGGAAAAATATTTCAGAATAGCTGTGCTATTGCAATATTCTTTGTATGGAATTTTAAAGCTTTAAAGTGACCAACTTTAGTAGTTCATCTGTTCAGCTTCAGTAGGGGGGTAGATTTTGGATCTGAAGGTTGGTGGTTTAACTTCAAGATTTTGGTAAATTCATGAATGGTATTTGTGACAAAAATGCATGCCAAACATTTTTAGTTCAAATTTGTGAATTTCTTGCATGAAAAATGTTCCTGAAATAATAATTTGTTAACTTCTGTTTTCTAGGTGTGCTGATTTTCTCACTAGAAGTAAAATTATCAAACACAAAAAATGGACAC
>NW_007425307.1:0-501 GCF_000475195.1 Diaphorina citri
GTACCGAAGTGTTTTTCCAAGCTCTTCCAATACTAGTACATTTGTACTAGATGTACGTACCTACATATTTTTGTACTGGATTTACGTACATATTTCTGTACTCCTTGTTACGTCACACTTGCATTTTTAACAGCACCAAGTTACCAATTGTAGTAGTGTAGTGGTTAGCTTGGTGGACATTGAATCCGGAAGTTGATGGTTCGAATCCAAGTCAAGCCACAAATTCATAATACCTATTTATGGAAGTGTTAGTTTTTTCTTTCAGAAAATTCAAATTAACAAAAAAAAAATATTTCCACCAAAAGAAAACATTGAAAAAATTTGACTGAAAATTTTAACGAAGAAAAAACCTGGCACACTTTAGTTGATGACCAAGGAAAGCCTTTTTTTTCTGTTTACATAAAAAAAGACATTATTCTATTGAAATTTCCGCAGGTGTTCAACTACTCTGCCTGATCAGCAAAGGTCTAGATGCGTGCAAGTACCTCATATCATACGGAC
>NW_007425308.1:0-501 GCF_000475195.1 Diaphorina citri
AAAGAGTTGCATTACCTACAGATATTTCATTTGCATTCATTTTGTTTTGAAATGTATCTAGCAGAAGTATTTTGCTGCATACTCTGCCATTCAATTTGTGGTGATAATCATTATTACGGTTAACTTTTAATTTTGCAAGACTCAAATTCAGTGTTGTTAGTTGTAAGTCAATTGAAGTCACTGCACATAGAAGATTATTCCATGACTATTTCAATTAGTTTTGTTTCAGGATTAGTTAGTAAGTATCAAGTATGTCCCTGGAGTTTCAATCTGTGCTCAATACAAGCTTTGAAATGTTTTAGGATGTGCATGTGCATGAAAACCTACTTTTTATATTATTATTTTTGATAATTTTATTTCAGTAGTCTCATCTTCTCTATCCTACAAACCATGTAGATGGGTATCTAGCATCTTGTGTAGCTCTGTACCCTTAATTTACTTTAAGCTAAGTACAAAGTATTATTCATGTCAGAGATGGAGAATAAGGGTCTATATTTCACA
>NW_007425309.1:0-501 GCF_000475195.1 Diaphorina citri
GGAATATGAAAAGAGAAAATGTATTTGAAATTTGTTGAAATTAAAAAAAAAAAAAATTAACAACGTATGTACATACATACGACTCTCACCCACCAACTAAGTGTAAACCTACTGTACCTACGTATGTATAAGTATAGGTACATATAGGTACACCCCTAAAATACATAGCTTTCCTTTACAGCATACACAAAGGTATGCATTACTGTATGTCAAACCCTGGTATATTGGTGTGTTTACGTCTTTCAAAGAACAAATTAAATTCCTCTCGGTGAATAATTACGCACATGACATGCTCTCTCTCTCTCTCTCTCTCCCTCTTCACCTACAATGTACCATAGAACAGAAAATATGGAAATTGAAGAAGGAAGATAAAGAGGAGGTGGATGATGACATGAGAAAAAGAGAATGAAGATAGAGGAGGACCATTAGAGGAAGAGAGAAAGAAGATAGAGGAGGAACACTAGAGGAAGAGAGAAAGAAACTCTTTGTTCCGAATAGGCA
>NW_007425310.1:0-501 GCF_000475195.1 Diaphorina citri
AATTAGTATGAGTGAGTGAGTCAGTGAGTGAGTGAGTCAGTCAGTCAGTTACACAAGGGGCTGTATATATTTAGGATTCAGTTTATTTTATTAAGCAATAAATTGAATAAAGCAACATTTAAAATACAATAAATAACAATAATGAATTATAATACTCTTATTTTTGTGTAAAATCATTCCTCGGGTATTAAATGTATCTCATACAGGATGACTCATTAAATCTTTTACTCCTGTGCGAGATCTTCACTTTACCTAATAATCCTAAATATATACAGCCCCTTGTGTAACTGACTGACTCACTCACTCACTCACTGACTCACGTATACAAATTCTAACCCACTTCTATATACAGGATGACTCATTAAATCTTTTACTCCTGTACGAGATCTTCACTTTACCTAATAATAATACGGACAGAAAATGATTTATTATTATTATTATTATATTGCGTAATCACTTTATTAAGGTACATAATATTACATATGGGAAATAACTTTCAAC
>NW_007425311.1:0-501 GCF_000475195.1 Diaphorina citri
TTAAAATGGTCAAACATGTTCGTCAAATTTCATCCAAATCGGACAAACCATTCAGAAATTACAGCAAAACAAAGTATTTCTGACTCATCCAAATCCCCAGACAGTCCCTGTAACAAAACAAACACATGATTTTCACAAACACACATGTGTGTTCTTTTCTGCGGAATATTTGTTCGGATCATTTTCCAGCTCGGATTTCAGATAATGGTTCGGCACAATTCGACCAAATTCGCCAGAGCTCTATTTCCACTCTCGTGCTGACACAGTGGTTTCGTGTCGGTTCAAGTGTTGACACCATTTGGATCGTGTTTGTGAGTGATTGTCGAATGACATGCAATTTTTTTCACCAAAATAACCGCAGGCCTGTGTTTTCACACAGCTGATCATAAGTTGCACTGGGAAAGATGATCGACAAATACCAGCTGAGACAAATTCTGGCAGCTTTTTCGAGTAAGTGGGCCTTTACAATAGGGTAGAGTGGACACGATTTCTTTGACTGGC
>NW_007425312.1:0-501 GCF_000475195.1 Diaphorina citri
TAGCCTACTGCTGGAGTAAAGGGACTTTTCAGTCCTATGCGAGCAGTATAAATAAGCACTATTATTATTATTATTTTTAGGCACTTTTGTTTCTTAACAACTGATCACATTGGGTGTGTGTAGGCGTAACTGCTTGGTACTTAATGTTACATATTTGGTCTAACTGTCTGGCGTAATCATACAGCCATTATTGATGTTTACTTCAGGTACCTGCTGATTTTGTTTAGACTGTGAGTTTTTTCGAGTAGCCAAGTGGTGCACGTAACTGGTGATTTTGTGACTGTTTCAATTATTCAACTTCAAGATATTTGTGTGCTGCTGTGGGTAAGTTTTGTTTTCCCAGTGGAATATTCCCTTAGTTTTAGCTAAGTAGGCAACTATTCTTTAGCATGTGTGTGATTTTATACATACCTATGTATAGTAGTACCTAATACATTGAAATGATGATATTACCTAATGAAAATTAGATTATGTACCTGTTATTTGAAAAATACAAAAATA
>NW_007425313.1:0-501 GCF_000475195.1 Diaphorina citri
AACAGTGTTATCAATTTATCATACCACCAATGCCTCTCTGTACCTTTTCCAACGAGGTTTAAGTAGCCTTTCCCTGGACTTTCATGTAAGTTTCAACAGAAGTAAAAAAGACATTCCCAAGGTGAAAGACAAATACTGAATGCCAGCCTGGGTTAGGTTGGAGGGTACTCACCTGCCTTATAAGTGCTAGGTTACTAGTTTGATTCCCATCCAGAGTTAACTGTATCCTAAAAAGATAGGTTTGTTCTTAGAACAGCAGAAAGCCTTCCCCTATCCTTTTATCATTCTCTCTTCAATTTTAAGACAGTAAGACCTCCATTGTTAACTGTTCTCTCTACCAAAACCCCTCCTTCTCTCTTCAATTTTAAGACAGTAAGAACTCCATTGTTAACTGTTCTCTCTACCAAAACCCTTTTCTTCTAAGTACATTTAAAAAATACATGATACAATGATCTCGTTAAGTTTGAACTTACATTTTCTCCTAATCCAATGCACAGGAAC
>NW_007425314.1:0-501 GCF_000475195.1 Diaphorina citri
ATTTCGCGCCAATATTTTTGGTGAAATTGGTGGAAATGTCAAATTTGTAGTGATGGAAATGACACAAAACAACGGAAAGCACACAAAAGACTCAAAACTGCCAAAAGTTTACCCTCCCCCATCCTTCTCGAATCAAAAATAGAGGCAAAAACTTTTGGCTTTAATTAATTAAAAGCACAAACTTACATACAACAGACATAACAATGGCGTCACCAGGTTGACAAGATGCTAAGTTAATTAAAAACTAAAGCCAGCATCACACGATAGTTAGTAGTTCTGTTGTAAATGAACAAAAGAAGTCAAAACTAAAGCCAGCTTCACACGATAGTAGTTCTGTTGTAAATGAACAAAAATAAGTCAAAACTAAAGCCAGCTTCACACGATAGTAAGTGGACAAAAGAACGTAAAGAAGTCAGTTTTATGAATTTACTAGCTGAATTCCGTCGCTTCGCTCCGGAATCCCGCTAGTTCATCCCGAGGCATGGCCAAACTTGTGGAAAA
>NW_007425315.1:0-501 GCF_000475195.1 Diaphorina citri
TTGGTGTACCATTGTACTGTTTTACTGTTTTGTTGTAAGTAGTGTGTATGATTTGTTGTATAGAATCAGGTATCATTTATCATCTTGTTGTATATGTTTGATATTTACAAGTATATTCAAATAATATTCGCTTTCTTACAGTAAGTACTTTTTTGATAGAGTTGATAAATCGATTCTCAATATTTAAAAAACTTTCTTGACTTGGCGGGGCGGAGCGCTACCGCGCTCCTTAATATGGGTAGTAAAATAAGTAGTCTGGCTGAGGGACTTAGTCTGGCTGAGGGACTATAAACAGAGAGTGGATCAGCGTCTAGCTAGGGGATTACAAACAGGGAGAAGACTAGCCCAAATTTCCTCACGCTATATCAATAGCGAAGGTTTTGAGTGCGAAGAGCATCCCACTCGGAAAATTTTGTTTAGCCAAAAACAGTTGGCCTCAAAGCGATCACTCTAAAGCTGATTGAGAGGCCGACGACAAACGCCGACCCCATCTGAACATGG
>NW_007425316.1:0-501 GCF_000475195.1 Diaphorina citri
GATAGGAGAAAGCCAGCCGTTCCGAGAACGAACATTATCCTATCAGGATAAAATCCGCCCCGGGCGGGAATCGAACCCCCGGCCTAGCACTTAAAATGCAGATGCACTACCAACTAAGCTAACTAGGCTGGCTCTTATGCTTATTGTAATTAGTAGCTAATTTATTACCCTCCTTTAATTTCCCACCGAAAGCGTCCACACTGCCTCGTCACCAGGTCACCACAGATTCACCTCGTCGTCGATCAACTATGTGTGGACACAGCTTTAGACGTCCCTAAAGATTCATTCATAGTATGTACCAAAAAATTACGGTGTAGATAGATACTTATGTAGGTACCTAGATAAGAGTTCAAATTAATAATAAATCACTCCTACCGCGCACCATTAATTTTGTGAACGCACTGTAAATAAATATGTAGGTAGTATCAAAAATATTCGGAAGTGCATTGAATAAAATAAAAAACCACGCGAAGTACAAGGAGAAAATGTGTTTACTTCCAA
>NW_007425317.1:0-501 GCF_000475195.1 Diaphorina citri
TGACTTTTCCAGTCTCCATGAAATTCCCTGACTTTTCCCGGTTTTCCCGGTTTTCCAGTCTGGTAGACACCCTGTTTATTCTAATCTATTACATCGACCTGGAAAATTTATACCTAGGTATTGTTTATCATTCATAGTAATCATGATTATAGTAGATATTGTTTCAATTAATTTATGGATAAATTATCTTCTCATCATAAATCAATCTCGTGTACTGAGCAAGAATGCCAAGGTGAATGGTATAATTCGTATATTCCTTGCACAATTGCACAGCTTGCTGTACCTACATATCGTAGATCGTGGATAAAAAAAGGTAGAGAAACTAAAAAAAAAAAGCTTTCCCATTTTCTTCAAAACACTTATATTTTGTAAAAGAGTTAGGTAAAAAACAAAGTAACTAAAATTAAGAGGTACAGACGGTTGTCAGTTTTCAATTAAACAAAGGTTCAAAGTTTGGATATGCAACATAAAACCCTCACAAGTTAAGTATCAGGGGACTAG
>NW_007425318.1:0-501 GCF_000475195.1 Diaphorina citri
ATAAAAAAGGTACCTATAAGGGATTGTATTCGCTTCGGTGTCTGTCTGCCTTGGCTGCATTTTGCAGTTAGTAGTTATAGTTAAAATAACTTTTAAGCATTTATTTTAAGAGGGGACTAACATCTTCGGTCTTTGCACCTAGAATAACTTTAGAACGGGAAATGTACTTTATTAAGATTGTCGAGGTAGATGTAAGTAGCTATATAGGTACATAGTATCTAGTCAATTATCTCATTATTTATACTTTTCAAATAAGACTAAAGTCAGCTCCCATGGCGTAGTGGTCACTGCGCTCGCCTTGCACGCGGGAGACCCGGGTTCGATTCCCGGCGGGGTCAAGTTGGCGTAGTGGTCACTGCACTCGCCTTGCACGCGGGAGACCCGGGTTCGATTCCCGGCGGGGTCAAGAAATTTGTATCTGCTAATGATTGATTCCGTGACTGGATGTTGCGGGGCCCACTCAGCCTCGTGAGGAAAATGAGTAGCTATGACATATAAATG
>NW_007425319.1:0-501 GCF_000475195.1 Diaphorina citri
GGCAGGTATTTTGTATTTGTACAAATGTACACATATTAGGAGGTTTTACAACCCGAGAACACACATCACAAGCAAGCAGGTTTACTAACAAGATCAATAATATAGGTACTTCGGTACTGATAATATAGGTTCTTACTGATAATATAAGTATACTTAGGTACTAATCACAACAAGAGTTTTACCAACTTTCTAATTTGAAACATCATTATCATGGCTGTTTGTATGAAATTAATTTTCAATGAACAAGAACAATGTTTATTAGGTACTTACCACTTACCATTACCATAACAAGATGCAGTAATTTCAACATGGCTCAGCTGTTCTCAACCTGAAGCGGAACTGTAACTGCTATTATCGTCCCGAAAGTGAAGAGAGAAGGAAAACAGAATAGATCAATAGAAGAAAGCTAGCCTTTTCTGTTTAGCATAAAATCCGGCTCGGGCGGGAATCGAACCCGCGACCTAGCGCTTACAAGGCAGACGCGCTACCTTAACAACCTTT
>NW_007425320.1:0-501 GCF_000475195.1 Diaphorina citri
AAATTGGGTGGAGACTTTCTTTCTTTGATTTCTTTCTCTTCGATCTTGAATGCATGTCTAGTCCGATTGTTGTCAATATCTCATTGATGTTTCTCATTTCAGTCCGACAGTCTCGGTAGTAAAGTGGCAAATGACATTAATTGAAAAACTGACAAAATACAAGACCTGATATAAAAGAAAGTAGAACTTTATTGGCACGGTAATTTAAAAGATACTCCAGAGACAAATTCTGGATGAAATGAGACTTCTCATACAAATGTCAATCGAAAAAGAAAACCAAAGGAAAGTTTGAAGAAAAACCTCTTGTTCTAACAACACAATTTCATTAACAGCAAGACTGCTGTTTATACACACCGAAATGGAAAAGGAAAACAAAGATATTGCAGAGAAAAGCAGATAGACTTACGACGAATATGAACATTATATTACACTCCTCATTAAAAGGTATGAGGCATCAAGGAACAAAAGCACATTGGAGATAATGGGTATTAAAACAAAAGC
>NW_007425321.1:0-501 GCF_000475195.1 Diaphorina citri
CATGTCCAGAAATATGTATGATATTGTACTTGACCATTATCTCAAACTAAACAAAAATGCATATTTTATTTTATTCTATTTTATTCTAATTATCAAGCGTACCCTATTTTATTCCAATGTTTTCTTTTCTTCTCTCTAATTCTATTCCTATTCTAACTACCTATGATTATATCCTATTCTATTTCCAGTCATTGCGGCACAGACTACGTCACAATACACGAAGGTAGCTCCCCCTCCTCGCCCCTCCTGGACACCATATGCTCCAATCAGAAACAAGACTTTGTGTACACGTCGCCAAAAATTTTGATCGTGTTCAGGTGAGTAAAATTGAGGAGCTGGGTGCAAAAAGGGCTACAAATGAAAATCATCAAACTGAGATATTTAACTAGTTTTCAAATTTTCATCTAAATCCTTGAAAAGTAGGTATGTTTACAAAAAACGCTGTAACTCATCGAAAAAAAAGTTATCACTGCAGTTCAAACGCTGGAAGATAGAGCGCAC
>NW_007425322.1:0-501 GCF_000475195.1 Diaphorina citri
TCATTAATTCATTTTGTTTTAGTCAGCGATTCTCCGTATTCTGCCCACACTACCCTACGCTTTTCCTTTCTGTTACCACTATAATAAAAGGGGGTTCCTAACCTTAATAAGATTGACTACTTTACCATTTCTCCTTTATTACTGCACTAGATTGTCACCGTGATATGAAAGTGTCAAAATAGCAATATTGATAATATTAACCGGGGGTGGGTAAGATTTTCTATGTGGAGGAATTCAGGGGGTTCCTAACCTTAATAAGATTGACTACTTTACCAACTTTACCATTTCTCCTTTACCTATTACTGCACTAGATTGTCACCGTGATATGAAAGTGCCAAAATACAAATATTGATAATATTAATCGGGGGTGGGTAAGATTTTCTATGTGGAGGAATTCAATGAGTAGATAGATTATTTCTGTAGTGGATTACTTAATCAAAGGAGTATTTATTCTAGTTTGAATTCAGATCATAAAAGTTTAAGAACACAGTTAAGAATCAA
>NW_007425323.1:0-501 GCF_000475195.1 Diaphorina citri
ATACCTGATGGCAACATTGCACATAAAAATTATTGTAATTAATTAAATTAAATCATATTAAATTATTATTCTAATTTTATTGTTATTGGGAAAATTGTGCCTAATAAATCGCCTATTACTTCCGGGGCCACGAAGTGACTTTAAACTCCGTTTAATGACTTTAAACTCCGTTTAAGTTCAACCCTCGCATTAAATAATCTAATTGGTTGATTTAAAAACATTCCAAAAAATTAGCCCATCAGATTGCTTAATCCGAGAGTTAAACTTAACCCGAGTTTAAACTCAGTTTGTGAACCCAGACCTTAAGCAAGAGAGCCTAAAGGAAATAAATAAATAAAGAAAGATATGACAAAAGAACTCGGTGTTGGTTCTAAAAACTCCAAAAATTATCAAGAAAATCGGAGCACGGTGTTAGTGGTAACGTGCTTGTCTGCATAACTTCATGGGTTCGATTCCCAGAGTCGACAAAAAAATTGTACTTGGGAAGTACAAGTATGGGAA
>NW_007425324.1:0-501 GCF_000475195.1 Diaphorina citri
TATCCAATTCCATCTCAATATTTTAAAAACCCATAAATAACAAATTTCAATTTCAACAAAAAATAAAGCAGAAAAAAAAAAAAAAAAATGCAGAAGTTAGTTATATTTCCTGTTATTTTGAATAAATGTCTTGGAAAAACTGAGCAAAAAAAATGCAATTATAATTAGATTTTTTCCTCCCAGCTTTATCTTTTCCCTGTATTATACTCAGTGTAGTCTGTCCTCTACAGTCTACCATATCAGACACAACCCTATACAATCATAGTTACATTATTTGTACATTGGCATTTGAGTTTTTTGCCCTGAAAAAATTATGGTAGTTATCGTAAAATAACAGAACTATATTAAATTGGGTAAATGAGAAATTGAGTATCATCTGTAGGCATAAAATGTAATGTTGGGGCGTGGTGCTTTTGGATTTTTAGGGAGCCCAGGAAAGCCTTTAGGTTTTCAAATACCACTGAACGAATATTGATAAGAATTGGAATAAGTAGGTATGAC
>NW_007425325.1:0-501 GCF_000475195.1 Diaphorina citri
CAGATTTGATTTTACGTGCAACGTGCAATGCAAATGCTTTGCACGTTGCATTGCACAAGTCTGGACCCACCATAATGTCTAATTTCTCGTTTATCTTCCGTTCGCAGAGAACCATCGGCTTGGACGTTACCAAAATGACAGTGGCGGAATTCGAAGAGGCTGTCCTCAAGAAAACACTCAATATGTCTGCCATGGTTGATGTCATGGTAGAAGCTAGCGGCTCTGTGATCATATCTAGTGAAGAGGGAGAAACGGAAGCTAACAATGATAAACCATTGGAGGTAAGGCCGTCTGGAAGGTCCTGGGAATGATGCCCTCATAGGCAAAAAAAAGATCAATAACCCTACTTAAAATAAATCAATATAGGAATTTATTAGTAAAGGGGAAAAAATCAATAACAGGGCATGAGGTACACAATAGGGCTGCACTGAAGGGACTGACAAGAAACGCCGACCCTAAATAAGTAGGATAAGGCTAGGAAGAAAAAGATCAATAAAGGGG
>NW_007425326.1:0-501 GCF_000475195.1 Diaphorina citri
TTTTTTTTTTTTTACATGGGCATGTTTAGTCCTGGCGTAGGTGGAACCTAGGAAAGAAAATATATGGTGGAACCTAGGAAAGAAAATATATTTGGAAGTCAATGAAGCAGTGAACATCGTTTTTATGTCGCTCTGTTTTAAAAATTAACTATCTAGATAAATTCCTATTTTTAAAATTTTCGTGTAACACCGTTTTGTAGATTGTGAAATGCAGATTTTTATAAAAATAGTGACACATTTTTTGCATTCAGGATAAGTACAAAAAATAATTATTTGTGTTTTTTAATAGAAAATTTTGAATGTTTTTCGTAATATAATTTTTCTTTATGTATTTTACCTGGTGGTGGCTCTAGCCAACAATTTGTTCAGTTAAAATAGATAGACTATTCAGAGTTCATATTATAAGTGGCTAGCATGGCACTCTCCAAATTGAATAGTAATTCAGATATTGATTTTACCTATGATAAGGACAAAAACATTATAATCTACCAGGATGAGGCA
>NW_007425327.1:0-501 GCF_000475195.1 Diaphorina citri
AAGGGAAAGTCTTCTAGATATGGGTGATACTGGCAAAATCAAATAGTCAGGGCGGACCAAAACCACAGTACCGTAGTGTCTGCACCCAGAATGGGCGGCTGAAATATACACTGAGGGTCTGAGTCTGAGGGGCTTACTACCTCAACAGTTATACCTTCGTCATGGGCGTAGGAAGGGAGGGGGGCAGGGGCTAGAAATTTTCAAAACGTATGCAACCTTGGAGGGGCTACATAAAAAGTTTAAAAAAAAAATCGCCTGCGGCGCTAAAAATTTTACTTTTGGTGAGACTGGATTTCTTAAAATTGTAGACCAAAATTTTCAAAAATTTCGCCTGCGGCGCTCTAATTTATTTTCCTCATTTCAGCGTTCAGCTATAATTAGGATAAGAAATGTATAGAAAAATATCTAAGAATTAGGTAGGTATTTACGTCAAAAGTTAACTCGTGACAAGCATGAGGCACGTATCTACCTATTAAAAAAAAAAAAATTCGCCTGCCGCGC
>NW_007425328.1:0-501 GCF_000475195.1 Diaphorina citri
AGGTGGAGGAAGAGGAGAGAAGGGAGGAGGCGGTGGCCAGGCTGTTGTTTATGTAGTAGTCTCGCGAATATCTGAAATTGTGAGAGAAAAGCATTACTTTTATGTTTGATAGAAGGAATGCCATCCTATTTAGTTTGGTTCGCAGCGCGTCTGCCTTCTAAGCGCTAGGCCGCGGGTTCGATTCAAGCCCGGGGCGGATGCTATCCAGATGGAATAATGTTCGTTCTCGGAACGGCTGGCTTTCTCCTATCCTGTCTTCCTTCTCTCTTCGCTTTCGGGACGACAAGACCTTAGCAGTTACAATTCTCTCTATCAGACCTCTCAGACCTCTTTAAAAAATCCAGTTACTCATTTAGTATTATAGATGGCTCTGGGAATCGAACCAAGAGCCCTCTAATGATCAGCTTCCATTCTTACCTTTTGATTAGATCAGGAGAAGATGATGACGTCACTACGATTGATTCTGATCGCGAGCAATCCGTTTCATCATTCGATTCCCTG
>NW_007425330.1:0-501 GCF_000475195.1 Diaphorina citri
ACTCGATGTAATGGTGTAAGAACCTCTTTGAGTATTGGGTTTAAATACTACAACGAAACCATATCACATCACCAAGTCTTGGTGGCTTGTTTGTAAAGGTCTCTGTTTCCCAATCCAAGGGTCTCGGGTTCAATCCCCAGCTATGTCCAACTGATGAGTCCAAAAAATAAAAATAAGGACGAAACACGTGTCTGGGGCTGCTTAGTGATTTGGTCTGGTTTCGTTGTATAGCTCATGTAGTGATATAAAGGACTAGTGGTTGCACACAAACACACACACCCAAACACACACCACCACATCCACTACACACATACACACACCACATCCACTACACACACGCCCCCAAACACACACCACCACATCCACTACACACATACACACACCACATCCACTACACACACGGTCGCGCTACGTGGTGAGTGTGTGGTGGTGAGTGTGTGGTGGTGGTGAGTGTGTGGTGGTGGTGAGTGTGTGGTGGTGGTGAGTGTGTGGTGGTGGTGA
>NW_007425331.1:0-501 GCF_000475195.1 Diaphorina citri
TCTTCTTTTAGTTTTAGCGATTAAAAACATCAATTTTTACTTTCTTTGAGATGGTCATAATGTAGTTCTAGGGTAGATTGATCTTCGGAAATGTAAAATGAATTGATTTTCTCCTACTCTTTGAAAATGTCTACAATTTAAAACTTTACATAGGTACTTAGGTGTTCTAAAAAATTTCCTAAAATGAATTGATTGTCTCCCTCGCTTGAAAAATGTCTAAAATTTGAAATTTTACATAAGTGTTCTAAAAAAATCTTAATTACTACTAGACATAGTATTTATTAATGGTCTTAGCTTCCTTTACGGTCAAATTTGGTCGTATTGTTTTTTCCTTGAAGAAATGATAAGAAATCTTCTTGATCAGGAATGGTAGGAAAACAGAGCTTCGAAAGATATAGTCAATTATTTATTTAATTTTTAAGGTATTTCCTTTTTTTCTTTTCCTTTTTTAGCATTAGTTTTCTTTATTTGCCATTGTTTTATTTTTAAAATTCATATTTC
>NW_007425332.1:0-501 GCF_000475195.1 Diaphorina citri
TGAATAGAGCAAACTGGTAAAACTTGAACGTCTGTTTTCGGTTAGGTGAGTTTGGACTTTCACTGGGGAGCCACAGATTACCCCAAACTGATAACAGTTCGACTTCCTTAACAAATAAACCGCTGTGAGTGTCGGGGAACGGTCGACAATGTGGGGACCCCGAGGGGAAAGCTCCCTTCATAAAGTTTGATAGAGGAAACTCAACAACAGGTGTCTCATCCTAAGAAAAACACAAGACCAAAAATCTAGCAACATTAATATCGCAAAATTTATTTTCCTGCAGCATCAGCAGTAGAAAAGGGATCTGTTACAACGGAGGTCTTATCATCCAATAGTCGAAAGGAGGACAATGTCTCATCCTAAGAAAAACACAAGACCAAAAATCTAGCAACATTAATAGCGCAAAATTTATTTTCCTGCAGCATCAGCAGTAGAAAAGGGATCTGTTACAACGGAGGTCTTATCATCCAATAGTCGAAAGGAGGACAGGATAGGAGAAAG
>NW_007425333.1:0-501 GCF_000475195.1 Diaphorina citri
TTCATCGTGGAAAAGTTCACCTAGTTTGATATCTATGGTTTTAAAGAGAGGTAGGTAACTCGTGCATTGAAGCTAATAATAGATCTCCTTTGTTTATTGTAGAGTTATAATTTTATGCAATTGTATAAGTACCTACATACATAATATAACATCGAGTCATCTACTTTAGATAATTATGTAGATGATGATTGATGACCTTACGGCCTTACCTATAGGTACTAGAAAATGTCTGTATTCTCAAAGATCATGTTTGTGATCTGATATATAATATGTAGGTATATCAAATAACGTACAAGCAGCAGTCTTACCCAAAAATATAAACAAGACCTATAATGTCGATATGTGATTCAGTGCTGCTCAGTGCATAATCTTGTGAAATTTCGTTTTAAATTGTTCAAAATACAAACACCAAAAAATCACCTTAAAGAGAAGAAACCACAGCTGAAAGTTTCACTTCTTCCTTCTTCATAT
The DNA here is from genome assembly GCF_000475195.1 of Diaphorina citri. Classification (NCBI taxonomy): domain Eukaryota; kingdom Metazoa; phylum Arthropoda; class Insecta; order Hemiptera; family Psyllidae; genus Diaphorina; species Diaphorina citri. The sequence continues at coordinate 472 of NW_007425333.1, forward strand.
CCCGCTTAAGTCAACATAAAGCTCTTTTTA
>NW_007425335.1:0-501 GCF_000475195.1 Diaphorina citri
AAACACAATTTTCCTGTATTCCACTTTTTAGACGATGCCAAACTTGATGGCCAGGACCTCGATTTGGGTTTAAACTTGGTTTCACTTAAACTTGAATTATTGGGTAAATCTGATTGGTTGAAACTTGCTTCTCAACCAGATTTTTTTGGTTGAAAAAAAAAGTCACAAAGGGAGAAAAATTCCAAGTTGGTACCTTCAGTTTTTCAGATATCGACAGAAATGTCATAATAGTCGTGAACGTTGTAATTCTTTTGAAATCCCGCTGTAAAAAATTGGGACCCAGGACGTTCTATTTGTTTTGCTATATTTAGCTTCCAATTCAGCTTGTCGTAATACATTTGACATTACACAGAAGGAAAAGAGAAAGCAAACAGAAAGGAAAAACACACTGGATTGGACATTTAAAAAGTATTTATTACTCTATATATTCTTTTTTGTTTGACCTGTACAAAATTTGCTTTTACGCAGAGAAGTTTTTGAAACTATAAAAAAATGAAGTAA
>NW_007425336.1:0-501 GCF_000475195.1 Diaphorina citri
AAATGAGAGCAAGAAGAAGAAATAAGAAATGAATTTATTTAAATTCATGCTTACCTTTTATGAAGGGTAGCCTAACTACAGCATATTCATCAATATTATCTTATATTATAAAATCAAGATCCATTCACATTTCACACACTGATCGCTCTACCTCCTGAACCACACACCTAGAAAGCTGAAATTTGGTAGGAATATTCCTCTTATGGTCTAGGTGTGCAATAAGAAAGGATTTTGCGAAAATCTAAACCGATCCTGAGATATGATCAATTTTTGATCGCTAAAACCACAATTAGAAATACAAAGAGTGTGGAGACTGCGGGAGAGAAATGTTCCGCTCTCGGCCAACATTATTTTTGAGTTTCGTTTATGTTATTAGTTTGATAACTATGCAGCTAATAGGGAGCGCGCAGCGCGACCGTATTTTTTATTATCTTCTAAAATTCGGCCATACCTTTTCTACAAGTTTGCCCATGCCTGGGGATGAACTAGCGGGATTCCGGA
>NW_007425337.1:0-501 GCF_000475195.1 Diaphorina citri
GAACGGGAGGGAGTAATAATGGCCAGGGGATGGCACAACCCTTCCCCCCACCTGAAGCAAAACAGAGCAACTATAAGAGTATTCTCAACAGTTCGCTGATGGGAGATTGGCCTGATAGTTTGAGGTGTGTATAAAATAATCTCCTCTTCTTTTTCTTTGTCTGAACATGGGACTTTTCCTAGACAGGGTCAGTGTTTTTCGTCAGCCTTTCAATCAGTCCTAGTTAGGGTGATTGCTTTGGGCTGACATTTGGTTTTGGCTACAAAACTCCCTGCTTAATATCCTCCAGCCAGATAGTTTTTCTTCTACAGTTATCTTCTACAGTTTTACAGTTATCTTCTTCTTTTTCTTCAATAATACAATGTGTTACTAAAATACGTAGTTCTATACAATAATACAATGTGTTACTAAAATCTGATATAGGACAGGCAGTGCTTCGAACTCTCATCATTCATGCACCTCTTGGCATGCTCAATAGGGTGTAGTAGTTTCGGTTTTCTT
>NW_007425338.1:0-501 GCF_000475195.1 Diaphorina citri
ATCACCAGAAACTAACCCGTTTTATGTAGGTATTTATAATCGAAATATGTGTGCATATTTTTTCGAACCCGGAACCTTCTGAATGGCAATTAAGGTCGTTAGTATTGGACTAAATCATCCTCGCGGTCTTCGCATGGTAATTAACTAATATTCTCGAACCTCTCCTTTGTTTAATTTTCAGACGGTGTTACATCTTCTCAACATAGACTCCTACTACTGGAACTCTCTGTTCTCTCAAAGCGTGAACAACATTCAAGTGACCCCTAACTCTTACAAATCTGTGCAACACACCCCCTCTACGGATTCTCTCGTACACAGAACCATGGGACGTAAGATGACCACCCCAAGTCTAACCTATAGCGAACGCAAGAAGAAATACCTGAACAAACCGACCAAGTTTCGGTTCTAAAACTCTAGACCTCCCCTGGTAAAGGGACTTTTCTAATTCTAAACAAAAACTTCTAGTAAAGGGATTCTTCAGTCTCATTCTTACAGTATAAA
>NW_007425339.1:0-501 GCF_000475195.1 Diaphorina citri
GGTAAATTAGACAGCGATTTCCCTCCCCTAGATGACAGTGCCCGCTAGACTGTGAAAATGTAGACGACGATTTTCTTTCAAACCTTTATTAGAACGTGTCCAAATTTTCTTTCGTCAGCAGTGGTGTGTGGTAGGTAAGGTTTTCAAAAGGGGACGTTTTGAACAAGAAAATATACATAAAGTGTCTATAGTGGTGGTCTAAAGGCCCGCCGTTCCCACTTTTAGTTCGGAAAAAAATCGTGTCGTGAGTAGGTAAATGGGGAACACTCTCATTTAAATTACATTACCTATAGGACATTCGGTAAAAATCGGATGAAACTCACTACAAGTGGGAACGTAGGCGTCTACAACGGAGAACCGACCATAGCCCAAAAAAAAAAAATATAAGTAAACGAACCATGCTAAAATGAATACAAGCGTCAGGGGGCACGGTTGGTCCGGTGGTAACGCGCTTGCTTGCCATGCAGAAGGTCCCGGGTTCGAATCCCACCATCGACAAAA
>NW_007425340.1:0-501 GCF_000475195.1 Diaphorina citri
TGCAATACTTTCATTACTAGTATAGCTCCGCTATACTGTAGTAATAGAAAGTAAAAAGAAAAGGCAAGAAAGGGGTAGATGGAAAAAAGAGAGGCCTGAAGAAAATAATGTCTGCATATTAAAATAACCAAGGTGAGTCCAGAAGAGACAAGCGTAGGTATGGCGAAATTCAAATTTTCCGTTTGTATTTAGAACCGCCAAACATACAAAAGGAAGGCCCAAGCACACCTGGTGGCGGCAACAGAAGAAAAGACTGGAAGAAAGTGGACTATCAGAAGCTGACACCCAAAATAGAAGAGTTTATCACCTGCGAACAAGGAGAGCTGCCTTTAATTATACCCGAGGATATGACATCATTTTGATGTAGATAGATTTGCGAACCATCCATTTAAGATGGTTAAGATCAAGGGATTTTTGTAGTTTATAAAAAGTTTATAGTGTGGACGCTGCTTTTCACGAAACACAAGTCGGTCACACTGCGTCTAGGATAGTCTGGACGAG
>NW_007425341.1:0-501 GCF_000475195.1 Diaphorina citri
GTGCAGCGTCGACATGAAGTCTGTCAGCGGCTTGGACATTCGGAACTGAATCTCCATCTCTTTACCCGCGAATATGAGAGCTTCCTGCAAACAAATCAAAATAAACATATTGAATATAACTTCATAACCTAGACAAAAAAAGAAGCAATTTTTCGATTATACGAGCAAGGAGCACAGTGTTATTGCGCTTGCTTGCCATGCAGAAGGTATCGGGTTTGATTCCCAGAGTCGACGAAAAATTGGAATCGTTTTTTTTTTCTCCAAATTTTCCATTTTAATTATATTATTTTAAGTTGCTTTCTGGTGCTCGTGGATCGACCCAGTACTGAATGGGAAGTATTGTATCTCTTCTCACCCATGTGATGAGGGATAAGAGAGAAGGAAGACAGGACAGGAGAAAGCCAGCAGTTCCGAGAACGAACCTTATCCTGCAACCTAGCGCTTACAAGGCAGGCGCGCTACTAGGCTAACAAAGCAATTTTCATTGCTACCCCTTTTTTT
>NW_007425342.1:0-501 GCF_000475195.1 Diaphorina citri
CAGTATAAAACACAGATTCCAAAACTTTCTTCTGCAGATCTTCTCTTCTTTTCTTTAGATATTTTCTTCTTGTCCATAATTATGTACATAGGTAGGTTCATTGATCACTCTTGGTTCTATAAACTTCTACAATTTGAAGGTTTGACATTGAATTCCATCGCCTTCAGGACATGCTATCCTTTTCAGCTGATGTTCTTTAGGACCAAGAAATCCTTTCTTTCTAGAGAGATGACCCTTTGAAACTCTTTTGACTTTCACTTTAGAAAAGAGAACCCTTTTGTGTGTCCCTTTTTAATACAATAGATTTCTTGCGTCATGTAGAAACTGGATCAATCCTTTTGGATCTTTGAATGGTGCAATCAGTTGTGTTTCCTCAGGGATTGAACACTTTGAGGAACTTTCTTGAGGAAGTTTGTGCTAGCCGTTCTCACTGGAACACTTTCAATGTCTCATCTTTATGGTCACATATGGGTTGTAAAATACCTGCTAGGTTTAATGAGA
>NW_007425343.1:0-501 GCF_000475195.1 Diaphorina citri
GTTCACCAAAGCATTCCAAGCCCTCATTGATGCGTACGGAGTATCTAGCTATCGTGAAATGAATCCTAGTAAGTAGCTATTCACATTCCATTACAATAACGGTAGCCAAGTTATACCTAGGTACTATGTAATGAGTAATGAGAAAGTATTGCAATCGGTTCAAATTTTTAAAATCACGGGAAATGGATATAAATATTTTGTTTTAGGGTTTGCTAGAGTTAAGTTATCCTACCTTGTGCCAAAATCCAATCTTCTTCTTTGTCGCCTTGTACCGTGTTCAGACGGGCCCTAACCCTAACTAGGGTGACTGCTTTGGTTTGACTTTTGGTTTCGGCTATAAAAAATTTACGAGTGGATCCCCTTCGCGCTCAATCTTTGCTATTTCTTTAGCTAGGAAAATTTCAGGCTGTTACCCTCCCTGTATAAAGTTCCCCAGCCAGACTAACCTGGTTTACTTCCTGTTTAAAGTTCCCCAGCCAGACTAACCTGGTTTACTTCCTG
>NW_007425344.1:0-501 GCF_000475195.1 Diaphorina citri
ATTCTCAAATAAATGAGGATAAAATTCCATGCCTCGGCTGGGATCGAACCCACACCCTCCTGTTTACCAGGTGAGCGTCTTGACCACTACGCGACCGAGACATTAGATACCTACTCGTGTGTCATAAAATTCAAAATGGTGCAACTGGCACATCCACTAATCAGCCTATGTTACCCCTACCTCCTACTCTATGACATACATTTGGTAACCACTGTGTTCAGGACAGTCTTGACGTGGTATTGTGTTTGAATGAAAGTTACCCGAGTGGATTTAGAGCACAAAGAAAAACTATCAACTCAATGTCATACGGCATAGAAATAGAAAAACTCAGATTATTTCAATGTCAAGTCTCAATACTAATCCTAACCTAAGCTATCCAAGCTTTGGATTTCCTGTAATTCCTGTACATGTTGCTGTGAGTTATCGAAATCGTGCGAATATGTTTTGACAATCTAACGCGATTAAAATCTAAAAAATCTAAATCATGAATCTTTGTGGTAA
>NW_007425345.1:0-501 GCF_000475195.1 Diaphorina citri
AATCCCCAATGAAACATCACGGGTAGACTTTATCAAGGATCCCCTGAAGACAGATGCGATATATCACTTGGACGACTATGATTATTACGAACACAATGGGCTGGAACCACTCTACTTGAAGGATGGTGTAGTCAATGATTTAGTCTGGAAGAATGGAACAGTCATCGTCATCAATGGAAAAGATGGCCACATTGGTAATCAGAATACATCTTATGAAACGAAACAAGGAAATGTTGACAAACCTGATATGACGAATAGACTAGACTCTAGAGCCTTAATCCAAAGTTTCAGCCATTGGTCCGTGTGTCTGTCTGTACACAAAATATCCACAGCAAAAATCCCTTTTTTTCTACATTCTCACCCAGAGGCGCCCTCTGGGCGTTACAAGCTTTTAAAATACATGCGGTAGGGTTAAAAAAAAAACCACCATACCATTGAGCCGAAAAGATAAATCCCCGTAAGGTAACGAAGGAGGGGGGATCCTCTCCCCTACTCCTGTTA
>NW_007425346.1:0-501 GCF_000475195.1 Diaphorina citri
GGGTGAAAGAGCTCCGGAAAAATCCCCGTAACGAAAAGCCAATAAAAAAGAGTTTTGCAGGGTAAATAGCCAAAATAAGGGCCTGACAGGCTGACAGTCTTAAAACAAACATGATTACCCTACCCCCTATTTCTCACCCCTCCCTCTCCTCTTTTTCATCCTTCCCATCTGTCTCCTCTTTTTCCTTCCCCTCTTTCTCTCCTCTTTCTTCTCTGTTATCTAATGTTGTGCCACACAAAATTCGTAGCTTCCATGGCTTTCCTTCCTATAAATAAAAGGCAAAAGTTAAACCTAGGCACGCGGGCTTTCCTGCTTTCACGCCTCCTGATTTTCTAGGACACTCAAATCTCACATACATGACAGAGGAGGAGAAAAGAAGGAGAGGATAGAAGAAGGAGAAGAGAAGAGAAAAGAAGAAGGAAGAGGAACAAGAGATGGAGGAAGAAAAGAGGAAGAAGAAGGATTGAGGAGGGGAGGAGGAGGTGAAAGAGGAAAGAAGGA
>NW_007425347.1:0-501 GCF_000475195.1 Diaphorina citri
GGCTCATTTGTCTTTTCTCTTCCTTTACTTCATCTTCTGTTACTTCTTCCACGTCTATTAGATGCTGCTCATTATGAAACCCGTCTTCTAATAATTCCAAGTCGTTCTATATTCTATTTTTTGTGGATCCTCCATTCGTTTTCATCTAATTTTACATTTTTTTCTGTCTTTCGTCTTTTGTCCGAGAGTGGCAATTTAATTAGAAGTGAGCAGCGAGCAGCACAGATGATTCCTTCATTTCCTTCGTTTTCCAGGATTAGTTTTAATGCAAGGCTCATATTTCTACGTAGGTTTAAATATTTTCCTCCAATGTCTATTTTCCATTCCAGCCCGTGTGAGGAAACGCAAGTCTAGTGCTTGGACTGTGCAGATATTCACACTTGCTGCTTTCGTAGTTCGTACGCACTGAACCTTAACCAAAACCCAGACATCATTACTCACCGTACAAAAAAGCGAGGGAAAAACTACAATGACTTACAGTTAGAGGGAAGTTTTATGAAA
>NW_007425348.1:0-501 GCF_000475195.1 Diaphorina citri
TATCTTCCAAGCTAATAACTAGTAATTGGGCTAATCGGAAACAAAAAGTTTTGTCGGGCATAGGTGGGTTAATATTTCGGTTAATGTGTAATTAACAATTTGTTGAACATTGCATATCTGGATAGTTTTTAGGCGTTCATACAAAATAGATCTCAATTTTTATTTTATATACCTACCTATCTTCCTGTTTTTCTCAGCAAATACCTACGAACGGGCCTGTTTGCTAGGTTAGTAATTTAGAAGAAAAAAGGTTAGGAAATAGATTATTTACGATTAGACCAATCTTGAATGATGAAAATGAACGCTGAGATTCGTTTTAAAAGAAATAGCTTTGAGAGATTTTCTCTTCTAGGTATAATAATACGAGTGTGGTTTCCTCTATCAAATCTCTTAAAGAAAGAAAAAATCTAGATAGGTAAGTATTTTCTTTTCTTCTTCTTTTTCTATAGAAAAAATAAAATAATAATAATAATAATAAAAAAAATTATTTACCAACGCTTT
>NW_007425349.1:0-501 GCF_000475195.1 Diaphorina citri
GTTTCTAATGTGTAGGTATTATTATTTTATTAATTAGACTTTTTTTTACCGTAATAAAATTATTGAAATAAATGGGGATGTTAGGTATAATAATCCATAAACTAATTAAAAAATGATAAAACAAATTGGGGTTTGGGTATTTGTCAGGAAAAATAATTAGGTATTTGAAAAATATTTTTTCGTTGAAAAATAAAATGATCTGATTTTTGCCCCAATTAAAATTAATCCTGCCAGACAAGTTAGCTTGGAGGGAAGCGGTCTGCCTTCTGTAAGCACATCAGCGGCCGATTTTTACTCTAAAAATCTAAACAGATTAGGGTCGTTCTCGGAACGGCTGGCTTTCGTCGTCCTTCTCTTCTCGCTTGCGGAAAGATTAGACCATATAGCAGTTACACCTCGCGGGGTTGATTCCCGCCCGGGGCGGATTTTATCCTAGACGGATAAGGTTCGTTCTCGGAACAGCCTATGAAGATTGGAGGGTAACTAGTAACTAGCACGTCT
>NW_007425350.1:0-501 GCF_000475195.1 Diaphorina citri
CAGAAAACGAACACCTGCGAGTGTTTACAATGTCAGTGATACGATGTCTATTAATGCTAAGTAGTTTTATAGATCTGCGTAGGGAATACCGGGTGAAATTCCGAACGAAAAGTACTACAGCTAATAACATAGCTGCCAAGCTGCACTACAAAAGGAAAAACCATATGCAAATTAATACTTAGCTACGTGAACAGTTTACAGAGGTTTGTTTTTTTATTATTTTAAGTTTCAAATATATTGGCTAAGCTAAGGTTTTTAGTAATGGGTGATTTACCCTCCATTTGGTGACAAGCTACTTATCTCCTCATATCAATCTCATCCAGCCTGAGTGGGGCTGGAAAGTCAACAGCCTGCGATTGCCCAGATGCATATGGTCATCCATACGGATACGAAACATTCGCAACGTTGTCTTCAGTGATCCATTGAGAACTGGTTCAACTGGTGCATTCAACGCTACTGGCTCGTCAAATTAAAACTAGGACCATCTAGCATCTGGTTCGT
>NW_007425351.1:0-501 GCF_000475195.1 Diaphorina citri
AAGAAGAATGAGAATAAGGAGGAGGAGGAGGAGGAGGAGGAGGAGGAGGAGAAAAACAAGTTGAAGAGGAAAAAAGGATTACGAAAAGAGTAGGAAATAAATAGTAGAGTGTAGAGATAGGGACAGTAGGTGGAATAGGAAGGAGACAGAAAGATAAAGAGAGAGAGAGTGAGAGGGAGGAGGGATAAAGTTACAATGTAGGAAGTAATAGTTAGAAGAAAAGAGAGAGAGAGAGAGAGAGAAAGAAAGAGATAGAGAGCGCTTCATAATTCGTTATTATTAGAAATTCAAGGGCCTATGTACACTTGTGTTTTAGAGAGAATGATACATAGAATAGAGAATAGGAGAGAGAAAACAAATGAAGACAAAAGAAAAGAGGTAGGAGTCAAATAACAACAAACAAGAATATCAAGAGTGAGAAATAATTGAGAGAGAGAGAGAGAGAGAGAGAGAGAGAGAGAGAGAGAGAGAGAGAGAGAGAGAGAGAGAGAGAGAGAGAGA
>NW_007425352.1:0-501 GCF_000475195.1 Diaphorina citri
GAGGTGGCTGACCACTGACCAGTTGATTGAACTTGGGGAGTGTGCCAAACTCCGAATAGACCCAAGGTTACTGGGACAGCAGAAGAAAGTTGTCGGGCGGGTATTGTGCCACTCGGATAGTAATAAATAATAAATTTAATGATAATAATAATGATATTAGTAGTTAAATCCTCGTGAAATAATAAATTTAATGATGATAATAATAATAATGATTTTAGTAGCCAAATCCTCATGATGACTCAAGTTTGGACTAAAGGACGTTGGATGGCCAAGTTGATGACCCCCCTGGGCATTTCTGGTGGAATTTGTGAGAATGGGTTGGGCGAAGAATTCGAGTCATTTTTATGTCTCTTCTTCCCATGAAGAGAATAAAATAATTTTATTATAGTCGTGATTTTAATAAATCCGATGACCTTCGGGGGATTTTTTTCTCCGATTCGCGCGATATGCTGTTTGCATTCTGTTTCCAAATGATCCAAAAGCCCCTATGAAGACATTAAA
>NW_007425353.1:0-501 GCF_000475195.1 Diaphorina citri
CAACCACACGTTTGTCCTTTGCGGAAACCATTCACCGCACAAACACACATACTCAGATACTCCCTAATAGAAACCCTTTCTTCTCCCTCAGTAAAATTGTCAAAGTGGAATATTTTTACTATGTTTACCGTAAGAAAGAAACACAAAGATGAAAGGAGGAGGGAAGGATGAGGAGGAGAGAAAAAGGGGGAGGAGGAGGATACATAAATCTTCAATTTTTAAATCAGATAGGTTTTCTTTCTTCTTTTTTATTAATTCTTGTAATTTATTACTCACTTTTGTTTTCTCTCTCTCCTCCTCCTCCTCCTTCTCTCTCTCTCTCTCTCCTCCTCCTTCTCTCTCTCTCCTCCTCCCTCTCTCTCTCTTTTGTTCCTGGAACTTCTCTCTCTCTCTCCTCCTCCTTCTCTCTCTCTCTCCTCCTCCCTCTCTCTTTTGTTCCTGGAACTTTTAATCACAACAGATCTTTGCTCACAGAATATTTCGAAACACTGAGATTGCTTC
>NW_007425354.1:0-501 GCF_000475195.1 Diaphorina citri
TAGTAGCCTACTGCTGGAGTAAAGGGACTTTTCAGTCCTATGCGAGCAGTATAAATAAGCACTATTATTATTTATTTTAAAGACCGGTTTTAGCGTCACCTATGTTAAGCTACGCCGAGCAAGGCCAATAAATGGATGGGTGACTTAAACTTATATTGGGATTAAAGGGAGAACGGGCTCTAGTCTTGATTTTAAATCATTACATGAAAGTAAAATCGAAAAATCAAAATTGGGAATAAAGGTAGAACGGGCTCTAGTCTTGATTTTAAATCATTACATGAAAGTAAAATCAAAAAATCAAATCAAGATTATATTGGTAGTTTAAAAGGAGAAAAGGGAGAACGGGCTCTAGTCTTGATTTTAAATCATTACATGAAAGTAAAATCAAAAATCAAATCAATAATAAAACTGAATATTAAACACATTAGGTAGGTACATAGGTACTGATTTTCTTTAATCACGATCGAATAAACTACGGGCTAAAAAATTCCCGGAGGGACG
>NW_007425355.1:0-501 GCF_000475195.1 Diaphorina citri
AAAACCGCCAAAAAACGGTCGAAATCCGTCCAAAAGCGGTCAAAATACCGCCAAGTGCAGCACCTATCTTAACTAAACGTTTTCTGTTGCATCCTTGTCACATTTGTGAACTACATACCAAATTTCAAGTCACTAGCTCATACCGTTCCCGAGATATTGTTAAACTAGACCGAAAACCGCCAAAAAGCTGTAAAATGCCGCCAACCAATGTTCCCGAGATATTGTTAAATTACACCGAAAACCGCCAAAAAGCGGTAAAATGCCGCCAACCGTTGCACCGATCTTAACTAGCTCATACCGTCCCCGATATATTGTTAAATTACACCGAAAACCGCCAAAAAGCGGTAAAATGCCGCCAACCGTTGCACCGATCTTAACCAAAAAAGTTTCCGTGTCGCATCCTTGACACATTTGACAGCTACTTACCAAATTTCAAGTCGCTAGCTCTTACCGTTCTCGAGATATTTTGTTTACAGACAGACAGACACACAGATACACACA
>NW_007425356.1:0-501 GCF_000475195.1 Diaphorina citri
CTAGTCTAGACTTACCTATAAATATTGTTTCCGATTTACAGCGATCTAGTCATTCTATTACTTGTAGTTACGGACCCAACCTACCAGGGCCCTGTAATAGGAGGGGTCTACATAGCTTAGTGCAGCCAACTTCCACTTCTCCCAATTTTGTTATTCCAGACAGTTCTGTAGAGTTGACCAACGAGTCAGACTGTGTGAATCACTCTGATCAGCAGGAAAATGGTACCCGCTCTGTAAACCCCCCCTATGTTAGAAACAGTCTTTCACCCTTTAGTCTTTCTATTCATTCCAATAATTCGCCACTTTCAAGAAGTGATAATATTGTGGTGGTCCATAACAGTATCACAGGGTGTATTAATGCATGGAAATTTTTTCAAAACTTGTGTTATTTTCTAAGATTTCTAGCCGAAGCTTTTTTACGTCAACAGAACTCACAGCATATGATTACCTCCTCTAGTGATGCCACCTTCCCATTATCTTCAAATCAAGGGAATGGAATCA
>NW_007425357.1:0-501 GCF_000475195.1 Diaphorina citri
ATCAGACGGTCAACGACATAGAAGTTGTCTAGTGACCTGGTTTTCTTACAGTAGAATAATTTGGGTTCAAAAGAACTTCAATTAAGGTTCTTTACCTTGATTAAGGTTGGAATAAGTTGAAAGAACATTGCTTAAATTCAGTGATCTATCTTACAGTAGAATAATTTGGGTTCAAAAGAACTTCAATTAAGGTTCTTTACCTTGATTAAGGTTAGAATAAGTTGAAAGAACATTGCTTAAATTCAGTGAGCTATGGGGAACAGAAGTGTGTCACCCAAGTTTTTATTTCGTAGCAATGAAACAACTCCTACAATTATACACAAAAAGCCCAATCTGAAGCTTAGGTGCAGTGGCAAACAGCCTTAAAGGATGGGTTGACCTTATACCAATCTACTCCTACACTAGACTCGTGGGTGTGATGTGTCGTAGCATGCCCATCCCGTAGTTCCCTCATCAGATGGGTGAGAGAAGAGATGTTGAAATATTTGCTATCGAAATAAG
>NW_007425358.1:0-501 GCF_000475195.1 Diaphorina citri
TTTTTTAAAAAAAAAAAAAAAAAAATCTACTCACTCATTCTCTAATGATAAATACGAAATTCTAATCTAATTTAAGATTTCTATTCTATTCATCTATTCCCTTCGCCTCCCTCCAGTGTATTCCCATTCTCCTGCGCCCTGAACGTGATCGACTGTTTCTTCTACGACGGCGCCAAGATCCTGTTCCAAGTGGCCCTGGCCGTCCTCAGCTCGACGGAATCCACCCTGACCAAATGTCGGGACGACGGGGAAGCGATGCAGGCCCTGAGCGATTTCCTGAGCGGAATCTACAACGCTGATGATCCGCTGACGGTTCCGATGAAAGACGGCAAACCGGTGGGTCGAACGATGAGCGTTCAGAAACTACTCAACTATGCTTATAGGTGAGTTTACTCCTGCAGACACAATATCCATCATTTCAGGCGGTTCTGAAGGGTAAACGGCTTAGTTCCCTTAGAACGGCACGATTAGTTAAGTGGTGTCTTGTATTGTACTCGTATT
>NW_007425359.1:0-501 GCF_000475195.1 Diaphorina citri
AGGTCCATACCAAATTTGGTGCTTTCCTGAAGAAATGCAGCTTTTGGCCAAAATTGTGACGTTAGGCCACCCACTACTACCGTCACAGAGATGGTCCGTTTTGTGTTGTTGTTTCTAGAATGGGTAGAAGACAAGCCCCCACCAAATGACATGAAAAAGTAAAGAAAAGAGGAAGAAAGGGCAATTTTGTAGTTACTTATAAGTACATAAAGTAGGTACCTACTTCATAAAGTATGAAGCATGGTTTTTTGGAACAGAAAAAAAAGCTGTAGACTGTACTAACTTGAAGAGGTATTAGGTATTAGGTATACTCCTTTGCAGGTAGGTAATTATATAAAATTAAAAAAAAGCTCCTTCCTACTCTTTACGTACCTACCGTCCTAATACCTGGTGCTTACTTTTAGTTTGGAAAGTTGAAAAACTCGGTGCTTCACAGAAAAATAATTTGAACTTGGGGAGGCATTGAACTTGTAACTTTTTATAAGTACCTACTCAGATATA
>NW_007425360.1:0-501 GCF_000475195.1 Diaphorina citri
TTTTCATCTTCTCTAATACACACTCACTCACGAGACTTGTTGACTGACAAATTGACATTAGAACTTTTCCAAAATATCCAGAAGATTCTGTCCAAGTGAAGGATTGGAATCGCCCCATATCTAGCATTAAATTTACATTTTGTGTTGTTTTATCTGATTTCAGGTGAGTCATCTAACGAGTATGAACTATGAAAGTATGAAATGGTATCTAAATTCCAAGCTTTAAATGGGTAATGTATTCAAATTCAAAGATAAACTTTTAACGAAGTTGTAGTTGTAGAGCATAGTGTCTACATTTTCTCGAACCACCTTATCTACCAATTTTTGATGGTATAGGTATGCAACTTTTCTGTCCTTTTTATCTAGAAGAAGAAGAAGGAGAAAAAGACCAATTTTTGATGGTAGATATGCAACTTTTCTGTCAAAGTTACAAAAGATGCAAGAAGCTGGAAACACGCTAAGTTTTTCTATTGAATTATTGGCGGAACCGATTTCTATTTT
>NW_007425361.1:0-501 GCF_000475195.1 Diaphorina citri
CACAATGCCAGTGACCGCAAAACTTGACGCCTGTATTGCAGAAGATAACACAATTTTGTGTTCAAGCTAGACAATTGTATCATTGTTCCCGAAGTTTGACTCAGATGTGAACAAGTGGAAACTTCAGTACCTATGATTTGCTATGACGAAATTGAAATGGCACGAGGAACATTTTAGTTAGTGATGCACAACGAGTCGAAAAATGTCTCGTCTCAATGTCAAAATTTATAATTCTCATCTAGTTTCCCTTAGTCTCGCTTGTATCACAGATGAACTGATTTTTAGCCTTATGTCGGCCACTTTGTCAGACCTGGGTCTGTCACGTGGTCCGAGTGTGAGCTGGCATTAGATACAGTTTTATTGCAACATTTTAGAAAATCAGTGTGCAAAAGAGTCCCAAGACTATTATTTATGATGCGTGCGTCCCTAAAGGGACTGCCATTTATAATGCCAGTCATTCACGGTCAGACCGTCTGACAGACAAAGGGTAGAGACCTAGGT
>NW_007425362.1:0-501 GCF_000475195.1 Diaphorina citri
TATAGTGGTTACCTACATTAAACTCAAGAGAGTCTATTACAAACATTTATTTTTAATAATACATTTGCAAATTTTGATAGAAAAAAGAAGCTTCTGTGTAACAGAACCCTTGTAGCCGTAGATAGAAATCTAGATCTCTCATCACTTCTCATTGATCCTTTTGAACTCGGAAGAACCAATGGGCAGACAGACCGGTTTGCATGACATTGACCGCGAGAACTCAATTAGGTACCTATCTGAGATACTTCTCTTAAGTTTGCACTATTAATATTCCCACATGCTAGGGCTAATAGATATTGATCATAGATCAGGTATGGCGTTAGAATGATGCATGTATAGAGTGTACTTAGGATTCAGTAGGTAGTAAGTACCTCTAAATGTGGATGAACTCTTGAACATTGTAGTAGATCTTGGTGTAATTCTTATTTATGCATGCATTGTACCCACTCAGGCACGGAGTACACAGGAGTAATGCATTTGATGAAACTGATATACCTCCAA
>NW_007425363.1:0-501 GCF_000475195.1 Diaphorina citri
GTTTTGCAAGTCGCCTCATGACGCTGTGATGGGGTTGTATATCTCATCGACCTTAGCCAAGGACAGGTCTGATTGAGTTGGAGAAATGGTGACCTGGAAGGAAATTAGGGGGCGTGGCTTAAGTACTTAGGTTTAGGTGCCGTTTATGCAGGCGTTTCGTGCAACTGTGTCGCCCGACGGCAAAACATGGCGCGTTTCTTAGGAGATTAAATGCAACCGTTTACCGAGTACATCAAATGCGACTGTGAAATGTTTAAAACACGTGTTTGTCTAAATTCGGGCAAACAGGACTGCTTCAAGAAATCTCATTCAACTCGGATATTGCCTGCAATAAATCTCACAGTATATGTTTGCAAAGTTTCGCGAAAGACATCCGTTTTAAATAAAATCCATTGTATACAGACAATAGTCATAATAATAATCATCATCACGCTACTGATCTGCAAATGAAATTCCAATTCACAATAATCACAATCCCTAATGATCATATTGATCATGCTA
>NW_007425364.1:0-501 GCF_000475195.1 Diaphorina citri
CTCTCTCTCTCTCTCTCTCTCTCTCTCTCTCTCTCTCTCTCTCTCTCTCTGTCTCTCTCTCTCTCAAAAAAAAAAAAAACTGCTGTGTGTAGATACCCTTTTAGATTTGGTTTTGTGAGCCACCCAAAATAAATATCTTGGGATGCTCCATTTAGAGGGGCACCTTTTTCCAAAACATCTTGTGCTTTAAAACTACATGGATAATTTTAATGAATAATTTGGTAGTTATTCTATGCATTTCAGTAATTAGGTGTGTTTTCTCTTGTGACAATGTTCATTTAAACTACTTGCATTTCTTACATGATTTACTCAGCTTTGCTTCCTCTAAATATCGAACCTTAGCGCTTAGCGGTATAGTACGGTAGATTTCGGATCTAGAGGTTGGTGGTTCAAGTCCAAGCTAAGTCATGAAAGTTATTGTTGAACGACATTGGTGACAGGCATTTCATGCTTCACCTGTTTTTTTTTTTTTTTTGTTTTTTTTTTTTTTTTAAAGCAATC
>NW_007425365.1:0-501 GCF_000475195.1 Diaphorina citri
TGTCACTGCCTTGTTAATCTCCAAATCTTGAGCTAGAGAAGAGTGTGCTGAATTTCGGATGCTTTGAACACACCTGAGCAGAATTCAAACATTTTCTTTTGAATAAGTTTCATAGAAGGAACTGTAACTGCTAAGGTCTTATCATCCCGAAAGCCAAGAGAAAAGAAAGACAGGATAGAAGAAAGCCAGCCGTTCCGAGAAAGAACCTTATCCGTTCAGGATAAAATCCGCCCCGGGAGGGAATCAAACGCGCGTCCTAGCGCTTACAAGGCAGACGCGTTACCCTCCAAGCTAACTTGGCTGGCAATATATTCCTCCTTTAGTGGATGTGTCAAAGGAACAAAGATTTCGAATATGTTATGTGCCGACCTACGATTTACCTTATTCATGATTCAAATTAAGATTAACAGTGCTCCAGATTACAAGTGGAAAGAAGTGAAAGCCTTACCAATTGTAGCCATTGCTGAAATTGTCCTCAATGCTAGGCGCAATCAGTTTGGC
>NW_007425366.1:0-501 GCF_000475195.1 Diaphorina citri
CCAACTTGGACGAACAAGATTTGTGTGCCTGAGTTTGATAAATTGGAAAGTCATTTGCGAAAAAATAAATGGCATAATCACAGTACATAATTGGACATCCCCATCCTTAATGCGCCTCTCTGTCTTTCAAATGTGACCCCAAAAAAGAACCCAAATACTTTTGTCGTCGACAATACATTGCTGGGTATTCCTATCCTAAGTGTCCCTCTCAAATTTGACCTCAAAAAGTGCCAAATACAATTGAAAAGTAATCTTCATGCCCGAAAAAATGGTGCAAAAATCGGAATAAAATATCGAACGGTCTGGTCTAGTTTGTAGAGCGAATTTTACTCGGAAATTACCCTTGTGGACGAACAACGGGTGCTTTTACCCTACTCAAATCTACATATTTCACACCACACTAAAAATTATTCCACCAGAAGCTTAAAACGAGGTGGATTTAAATAATTTGTGTACTCTAGTAGCATAATTTAAATCTATCCCATTGGAATACATTTCCCG
>NW_007425367.1:0-501 GCF_000475195.1 Diaphorina citri
CCAGCTGAGGCCTCGAGGTGTGAAATTTCCTCCTCAATATAATTTTGGACATAGCAATTGTAGTAGTCCAATGCTGGAGGGAAGGCACTTTTCAATCATGTTTGAGCAGTAGAAATCTGATTTATTATTATTATTTTATCATACATCAGGGAGTTAAGAAAGTGTTGCGAGGAAGCTAATGTACTCCTCTTATTGGGAGAGATTTTTTCCTCTTTCGAGTTCCTCCCCATGTTTCCCAACTTTTTCACCTCCCTGTATCTAAGCGTTTCATCTCGAGAAAATCCGTTCGTTACAGGTAGGTAATTCCATTTTCCTTTCTTACATGATCCCTATTGTGTACCTTTTGCTTGATGAAATTCCAAATCTAGGAACTTAGATGCCTAATATTGCTTGTTTAAGTCCCATTATACTAAGGCTTTTATACCATACCCAATGATGTGTACCCTATATTTAATTTGGGAGCTTGTTCTTGTACTAACTTTTTGGTCATTTCCACAGATT
>NW_007425368.1:0-501 GCF_000475195.1 Diaphorina citri
CATTTTATAAATAACCTTACTCGAGCCGAAAACTAAAGTCCTGAGAAACGTTAATTTTATCGTGAAAAACCTTTTGACACTGGGTTAACTCTTAGTGGTAAGATCCGCCATTGGTAGTTGGCTTTTGGTAGTGTTGGGAATGATCGATTATTTCACATAATCGATTATGAAAATCGATTAATAATCGATTATTCTAATACGTGGAAAAGTCATGAGAAAAGTGCCTTACCCTAGGGGGGAGGGGGGCACTTCTTGTACTTTTAGCACATCACATTAACAACTAAAAAGTAAAAACCAATGAACCTGTCATAAGTCAACCAGTTAAGACTTAAGTCTAATGACTAATGATAACTGAACTAAAAGCTTACTAATAGCTCATCTATTGAGGGTGTCACAAATGTCATGAGACTGCTGACTGCCGGTTTGGATTCCCATTCAGGCCTCAGGGTGAATTTTATCATTATCAGATAAAGTTTGTGGTCGGCTGACTTTCTTCTATCC
>NW_007425369.1:0-501 GCF_000475195.1 Diaphorina citri
TCGAGTTGTTGAAGCCGGATCAAGAAACCGGCGTATGTAAGGCAGGAGGTCGGGATTCTTCACTACCGTCCGCAGCGCCTTTACTTTGCCTTGGTTGAAGAGGGCGGACGTCGAGTCACAACCGCTTATGACGTGAATGAACAAAATGTGCTCTGCCAAACTTGTTTCGATGGTAGTCTGAGGGTGGTAGAGAACAGGGACTACTTTCCCTCTACCTGGCTTCAAGAAGTAGACGTTTGATGGGCTCCTTGACCTATCAAGATGACGAGAAGGTCAACATCTTCGCTCACCAAAACTACAACTTCGTCTTCTTCTTCTTCTTCCGAAGCTAGGGATCTTCTTCCACTGCTAGGCGCACGGTAGTGCATGACGAATCTACGACGAGAAATTCCGATTCTATTGTAGGTATATTGACAATGAACCACTATACTTCACCCCATTTTGCGGACGGGAAATATGACTTGATGAGATAAAACTCATATCCCAACTTGATTAGAAAGT
>NW_007425370.1:0-501 GCF_000475195.1 Diaphorina citri
ATAATTTATGTAGATCAAAAGTGTCCCTGGGCCGACTTTACAGACGGTACGGTTCGGCCGTTTTTCAGAGCCAAATTTCCGCCATTTAGGGCTATACATGTAGGTAATTATACATTGAGTTTATACTTCTATCAAATAATGAAGACACATTCTTTTTAGCCCGTCCTTCCTTTATTATTACGATAGTAATAAAAATGTATAGTGGACGGACTATTGTATTCGCTTCGGTGTCGTCTGTCTGTCACTCTGTCTGTCCCCATAGAAGGACTTATCCAAACCTGGTCGACCTATACATCAAATTAAAGGTATTTTTTACCAGGAACACGGAAATGGTGGTGCAAAATTTGTGGTGGTTTTTGGGGGCATTTTTTTCACATTTTCTCACACAAATGAGCTCTGATCTCGAAATTTGTCGCGACGACATATAATCTGTGGTTTTCGTTGTTTCAAAAGTTTCGGAACACCCTGTTTACTGTTACACAGATATAAAAGTTTTATACT
>NW_007425371.1:0-500 GCF_000475195.1 Diaphorina citri
ATTTTGTAGTTTGTTAACATTTGTGCTGGCTGTGCTCGTACGTCAGAAAAGTTTGTGTTTTTGTAAAAGACTTTTGAGGGGCTATACGGGATAATAGATTAGGATATAGTGGTAAAGGATAAGGATAGAGGCGGCCATACACGTTAGTCAGCGTTGGTTGATGCATCCGTCTTAGAAGACCTCAAATAAGCCTTTTTTGTCTTTTGTTAATGTGGCGTAATAGCAGTGAGTTGGTGACATCAGTAAAAGGTGTAAACCGTAAACGTCCCATTTGCTGTGCCCTCATAAAGCCAAGTGTTGAGTGTGGTGAGCTTCTTGGCAATTCTCATAATTCTGAGTGTCGTGAAAAAAAGCAGCACTTGGCTCTTATTGGCATAATTTTCCAAGACAAATCTAAAATCAAATGAGCATTTTATACGTAATACGTACCTAATGCTGAAAAAATAAATAAAAAAGACAACACCTCCATTTGTCATCGGTGAAACCTGACGACTCTGACG
>NW_007425372.1:0-500 GCF_000475195.1 Diaphorina citri
CATACGAGGTATCTATTGTACTTCCTGCTCTCCTGGTTTCAATTGAAACCGTGAATTTCATTGAAGTCTGAGAAACTATAAAGTTTATATTTGTTCTCGGTCGTAAAAACATATCCCTTCCGTTTAGGAATCATGCGATATCATGGGTTTTCCTTTGGATGTCCGTGAAATTTGGTTGTTTGGCAGAGTTCACTGTGTGCGAAACTTGTTATAAAGCCTTTCAAAAATCTAAAATAAATAAGGCTTGTTAAACCCGCCGCTCACCCTCAGACAGTCTATCAGACCTCGGTTTGTCAGACAGTCTGAGCGTAAGCGGTGAAAAACTTCAAGGACCTAAGTCTCTCAGACGGTCTGAGAGCGAATAACTGGAATAATATTCGTAGGACCTCATCCATCATTCCGCCCAAACCAAAGCTCAGATAGCGCCAGCCTAGTTAGCTTAGTTGGTAGTGCGTCTGCCTCGTAAGCGCTAGGCCGCGGGTTCGATTCCCGCCCGGGGC
>NW_007425373.1:0-500 GCF_000475195.1 Diaphorina citri
TTAGTAGGTATTTCTATTTAATGTTTTTCCCATCGATTTTGATCTCACGGACCATCAGTCTGCACCGTCCACTCTCCACATCTGCCAATTTGGTTGTGTAGAAGTGCTCACAGTGTGTGGAAGTGCTCACAGTGTGTAGAAGTGCTCACAATGTGTAGAAGTGTGTAGAAGTGCTCACAATGTGTAGAAGTGCTCACAATGTGTAGAAGTGCTCACAGTGTGTAGAAGTGCTCACAGTGTGTAGAAGTGCTCACAGTGTGTGGAAGTGCTCACAGTGTGTAGAAGTGCTGACAATGTGTAGAAGTGCTCACAGTGTGTAGAAGTGCTCACAGTGTGTAGAAGTGCTCACAGTGTGTAGAAGTGCTCACAGTGTGTAGAAGTGCTCACAGTGTGTAGAAGTGCTCACAGCGTGTAGAAGTGCCCACAGTGTGTAGAAGTGCTCACAGCGTGTAGAAGTGCTCACAGTGTGTAGAAGTGCTCACAGTGTGTAGAAGTGCTCA
>NW_007425374.1:0-500 GCF_000475195.1 Diaphorina citri
ACCCTAACATTAATACTGTCCTTTTCAACTTACGAGTATCTATTTCTAATGCGGATTTCAAACCCTAGCACCTCAAACCCACTAATGTCATCGGTGTCTGGCACATTCCATACCTATTGATATACCAGGCGGTCATACAAACGATGATATTTTTACAAAGGATCGTATGAACAAGTTCACGAGCCTAGTTAGCTTGGAGGGTAGTCCGTCTACCTCGTAAGGGCTGGGTTGCAGTTTCGATTCCCGGCCGGGGTGGATTTTATTCTAAACAGATAAGGTTCGCTCTCGAAACGGCTGGCTTTCTTCTATGCTGTCTTCATTCTATCTTCGTTTTTGAAACGATAGACCCTCCTTAAATAAATCTCGTCAATTTCATTTCAAATATATTATCTTCTTCCCACTCCTCCCCCTCCCTCCCACTAATTCAACTACATTCTCGTGAATTGATGAGGATGTCTTCTAAGAAAGAAGGGTGAAGAAAAATTGACACCGAATTAACC
>NW_007425375.1:0-500 GCF_000475195.1 Diaphorina citri
CGACAATGTGGATGATGAAGTTGATAGTTTGGAAGATGGATTGGAAGGAGATTTGGAACGAGGTGATCATGGTCAAGAACAGTTAGTTGTAATAAAACTAGGAAATGTAGGAAAACATACCGGACCCATCTATGAAATAATATAAAAATTTGCAAGAAAAGACGCCTTAATGGGAAACAGAAAACTGTATAGTCGGTGGCCTAACGTCAAAAAAGCTGCATTTCGTCAGGAAAGCACCAAATTTGGCATGGACCTTTATTTGGACCATAGTCGCCTTAATGGAAAACAGAAAACTGTGGAGATATTGTCATATTATTTGTCATAGGTAGAAATAGAAACCATTGTAGGTAATTATGAGTATGTCTTGAAAATTGATCTGACGAAATAAGTATTTGTAATGGATTGAAAATTTGCCATGATACATTCTGTTGGCGATGGATTATATGAAATGCATGTGACAAAACCTTTGCATGTACAAATTGCCACAAAGTTTGACAAAA
>NW_007425376.1:0-500 GCF_000475195.1 Diaphorina citri
ATACTTGTGAATATTTGAAAACGACAATAATGGACTTTCTGATGTGATGACACTTATAACTTATTTATCTGCCGAATGGTTGGCACCTTTCATTGATAAGAAATATTATCCCTGCTCTATATCATGAATAATTTCAATATGACAGCTGGAAAGGTAGCAAACACTTCTGCTAATATGCATCATACATCTTCAGTGATGCTTGCAATTTTTCTAGAACTTTTTGAAATATGCTTTGCTAAGTTTTGACTTTTTCGAGGCACATTTAAGGACTGAAAATATTAAAATTTGACACAATTTTCTACCTTGGAAAGACAGACTTTTTATGAAAATGTTGGGGCTTTTCTTCCTCAGAGATGGATCATGTTTTTCAAGATTTTGCCAATGGTAAATTTTTTGTTTGATCACAACTAGATGTGAAGAAGGAAGCGGATAAAAATAGATTCCTTCTCAATTTCAAACTTTCTTTTCCTCCTCTTCTCTTTCAAATTTTGCTTTCAATT